>NW_010315108.1:0-7426 GCF_000700745.2 Antrostomus carolinensis
CCCTGGGCTGGCTGCTGGGGCTTTGTGATCTTTCCTCAGAGAAGGCCAGACTGGGGTGGCAAGACCTTGAGCACCAGCTGTGATCTTGCGGTTTAGGGAGAAGATGTACATGTGGTGCTGCTGGGCTGCCTTGCTGGGGGGATGACTCTGTAACCCTGTGGGGGAATGAGCTGAGACTGGGGCTGTGCTGGGTGGTGGTGAGGTGGGTGGATGGGGTGGCACTCAGAGCTGCTCCCTGCCCTGCGGTGGGTGCAGGGGACCCTCCCTCCAGCAGCCCCTGTCTGTTTGGCCTGTGAAGGATGCTGTGCCCTGGTGCTGTGCTGGGGAGGGCAGGCAGGCCGGCTGGCCAGCGCTTGCAGCTCTCCTGGAGGATAACAATGCTGTTTCCTATGGCGCTGTTGGCCCTCGGCGGGGGGGGCTGTGCTGGGCTGGGCTGCTCCTCGCCTAGACAATGAGGAGGGAAGATGCCTTTTGCAGGTCACTCGATGGTGGGTTACGTAACAGTGAATGCCCCCTGAACTCGGCGTGCAGCGGAGGTGTGCCGAGGCCTGAGGCACCAAGAGCTTGCTCGCCCTCTTTCCTTAAAGAAGCTTGCCTGGAAGAAAAGACCCATGAGTTAATTTCTGCCTCTTCCCTTTTCCTGTGGGCTGGACCCTCAGAAGACTTTCCAGGTTCCTGGGTAGTGAATCCAAATCTACAGGCAGTTGGTTGAGCTGCTCTGAGCTGTGTCACGTCCTGCCAGGGTTTCTGGCCCACGGGCTAACACCCACTGGCTTAAACCACAGCACCGAGGGGAACAAACTGCCTGGAAGTGGCTTTTCCAGAGCTGTGGCAGGGGTGTGTGCTCTCTGTTGGGGTTTGAACTCAGCTCCTCTCACTTCCCCTGGTGCTGGTGGTGTATGTTAATAGCAGTGCTCTATTAAACATGTATCTAAACTGTATAAATTAAGGTTGCAATCGAAGCCTTCAGCTGGAGGCAGGGTGAAGAATTGAAGGATTGTAATCATCGGGCTGCAATTATGTAACTGGATTCTCTTTCTCTCTGGATAGCAGGCTCCTTTAATTGCTGTAACAAAGCTACTCCTTCAGTTTCCTGGGACTGTTCCAGGAAGTGATCGTTGCAGCAGATTTTCTTCACTCCCTAGTAGAGCTAAAATGTGTAGTTTCACTATTTCAAAACATACTTGATAGTATCACTGGAGACTTGCAGCGCTGTCAAAGGATCTGGGAAACTTAACAGTGCTCTGCAGGCTTGGTTGGAGGCACTCCTTGCTGCTAAGAAGCTTATTCCCACAAAGTTTTAATACACTCTGGGAAGAGCTGCTGCCAAGGTGAGCAGCTGTGGTCCTTCCCAGCCCAAACCTTTGCTTGGCCAGTCCCCCAGATGACATGAGCCTCCTGACCAGGCCTGGTGTGTGGCTGGGGAGCAAGGGGTCTGGTGCCCAGAGGGGTGTTGGGGTGTCCCAGGACTCCATGGGGCTCCTTCCCCAGGGTGTGTGTTGTGGCCTGTGCTTGAAGAAAGGCTACAGGGCTGGGATTGCCAGATCCCTGTTCTCTAGGATAATGTGAACTGCACTGGGAAGTTCTCAAGGCTGAGTGGCTCCTTGGACAGGCCACAGCAGATCTATGTGTAAATGGCTTCAGTGACTGGTGGGAAGCACCTGAGCTAACTTCCAGGGTGCAGGAGGTTAAATGCTCAGCTTATTTAATGCTCTGTAGTTTCTTAAAGCTCGTGGGCAGCACTAATGTGATGGCTTCCAGCATCTGTGTTGTGGCTCACAGGTGGTGAGGGGGAAAAGGAGGTTGCTTTGCCAGCCCTGAGCTGTGCCATCTCTGGAGGGGGTTTGGTCTCCCCTGCCCCTGTTCCTGGGCTGCAGCACGCTCTTAACCTGTGTCTGTGTGGTCAGCCTGGCTCTGGCCCCTGGGAACAGCTGGAGTCTGGGTTTCAGTGGCAAAGCAGCAGTGAGGTGAGGGGATGATGATAGGCTGAATGTGGAACACCACTCCTCCCAGGCTAAACTAGCAGCAGGAACTGTAGCTGCTGGCATGGAGTGGAATACAAGCTGCTGCTGTTCCCCTGCTTCCTGAGCATCCCTGCCCTGCTGGAGACGGGTGATCCAGGGTCTGTTGCTCACAAGGCTCTGAACAAATGATGTTCCAAACCACTGGTGCACCTGGAAGGCAAGCTTGGCTGTAGCCTATTGATGCATAGGAGGGCTGTGGCTCTCTGCAGATCCCGTCTCCTCCCACACAGGAAGCTTTTTCTGCCCGTGTTTAATGCAGGTGTTGATGTTGGACTATCTCTGACCTCCAGGCTGTGCCAGTGCTCCAGCTATAAGGGCCACCTTAGCCTGAGACTACTCTGGGCTGCCCTGATGAACTTACCCTACCCATAGCAGGGGGTTGTAGCATCGGGTTGTGACGCACCTGCCAGAGACAGGACAACCTCTGATGCACAGGAAGCTGCTCCTTTCCTGGGAAGGGGTTAAAGGAGTCTATGTTCTGCCTTAGGTTCACGATGTCTGACAGAAAGGCTGTGATCAAGAATGCGGACATGTCCGAGGACATGCAGCAGGACGCTGTAGACTGTGCTACACAGGCCATGGAGAAGTACAACATAGAGAAGGACATTGCAGCCTATATAAAGAAGGTAACTAAGGGCTGAGGGGGGCTGCTCTGGCTGAGGCTTCCTGAAGCTCTTAAGTAGGCGTGTCTGTCGTGAGCATGAGTGTCTGAGACTTTGTACTTGTGTGTTTGGAGGGAGAGAGGATGATTTCTTTGCTTCTTTCCTGCTATTCCCAAGAGGATGGAGTGACTTCTGCAAGGTCAGAGGAGGGCTGTGGCAGAGCAGGGCCTGGTCTGTTGCTCTGGCAAGCTCTGAGTGCTGTCCCTCTGGATTTGCCAGCCTAGAAAGAACTGGCTGCACTCTCTGGTTAGGATTTGCTCCACAGATGCTGCTGCTGCTGCTTGTCTTGCCCCACCAGTGCAGGGTGGGGTTACTCTGCTCCCCTCAAAGTGGACGGCTGTGCATGCGCAGTTCTGTCTGGGTGTCCCTGGCTCTGGGGGGGGTGGTGTGGAGGAGGATGGGCCCTCACACTGGCTGGCAGAGCTGTGAAAAGTGCTGCTTTAAAAAGGGCACAGGCAGCTGCCCTGGCTTGCAAAGAGGAGTTTCCCCATTTGCAGGAGCCCAATTTACATCATCTGGGAAGCTGTCAGTTCCCTCTGTAGCCACTTGGAATGGTCAGGCAAAGTCCTTTTGAAGGAGGAGAGTTGTGACTTCATGGGCAGTGCAGTCCTGGGCGAGCTTTTGGGCCTTGCTTGTAGTCTGAGCTTGAATGTAAAGGATTCAAAGGTGTCTCCTCACTTCTCAGATCGCTTTGATGGGAGGCAAGACTTGTCTCAAAGTGCTTGGGGCAATGCAGCCTGTAAAGTGAGTGAGTGCAGCAGAAGGCATCCAAAAAGAAGTTGGCCTTTATTTCCTGAGAGTGTTCTGGGGGCAGGGAAGCAATTTGCTGCACCTTCATGCCCTGGCAAGAAAGCCTTTTCCTTACTTCAAAGGTTACCTGCAAAGAGCTCAAACTGTCTTGCTGCTGTCTGAGGACTAACACTTGCTTTAATCTTGGATGTTGAGTCTGTTCTTCTGGCTCTGTCTCAGGGGAGGGAAGGGTGTTCTTGGGAGTTGTGTATTAATTAGAGGGAGGAAAATGGTCTTTAACCCTCTCTTACCTGCTGAGTAGAAGACTTGACTGTTAAGCCAGTGTTCAGGGACCCTGAACGGGGACCAGACCCTGCTCCCTGCTCCTGGACCTCTTAGGTCCCCGTGTGCTGTCTGGCCTGTAAATTTGTCTGCTCACTTTCAATGCAGTTTTTCTCCCCTGTATGTGAAGAGTCCCAAGCAGCAGAAGCCAGACTTCTCCTTCCCTTTTTTTTAGGTGACCTTTAATCTCGAATGCCTTGCTGGAGCAGACATGCCAAAACCTTTTTTATTTCTTGTGAGTGGGTTTGGAATGGGAGAGGAGGAATATTCCCCCGAGCTGGCCTACACACAGGGCTGGAATAGCACTGTGCTGAGGAGAGCTCTTGTGTCTGCTCTTCCTGCCCAGGGCTGATGGGTGCTCCATGTCTCAGGAGACAATTTGCTTGTGTTGGAGCCTTCAAACAATCCAAGGCAGAGGTCTGGTTGTGTCAGTCACTACCTTGCTCAGGAGAGCAGTGTGTTACAGTGGGGAATGTAAAGATGCTGTAGGTGGGAGGAGAGGCGATAGCATGTGAACAAAACCAGTTAAGAATTTGTGCTTAGAACCATTTTCATGTGGGCTTTCTTGGCCTTAATGCCTCTCTTCTCTTTCTTCAGGAATTTGACAAGAAATACAACCCAACTTGGCACTGCATTGTTGGCAGAAACTTTGGCAGCTATGTAACACATGAGACAAAGCACTTCATCTATTTTTACTTGGGTCAGGTTGCAATTCTTCTCTTCAAGTCTGGATAGGAAGTAGGAGCGAGTGAAATTTGGACTGTAATGCACTGATGGCTGAAGCCACGACTCCCTTTAACATGGCTATGCCGCTGCATGGACTGTATACTATATTTAATGTGTATATGTTGCAGTAAAAAAAAAAAATCTACTTCTGTTTAGTTGCCTGGGAAGAAGGCGGCATTTTTTTTGTTACTGCTTTCTTTTTTTTTGGTTGTATTGCACTAGGAAACCTGTAAATGCTTCAACAATGGCCTTTACGTGGGAAGAAATAAAACTATTCCACAACAGCTCCCTCAGTGGTAACTCCTTCTTTTGAGGCTGGGGAAAAACTTCTCTGGGCAGGCCAAAAGCCCCTGACTTCCTTACTGAGTTTTATTAGACTGTTAATCTTGTTAACGAGGAGCAAAGCCAGTGTGAGCCTCTGTACCCACCCTGCAGACTGTAGAGAGCTGGCTCTCCCAGTAACCCCAGTGCAGGTACTTAGACCTTCCCTGAAAGCTGGTGGGGTGGCTCTTGATTCTGTGGCTTTCACACAGGAGTTAAACTCCACCTGGGACTGTGATAAACAGACTTGCAGCTGCCAGCCTCGGTGTTCTCTTTCAGTGCCCATCGCTGGATTTTTGGCTCTGCTGAAACACTGACCTAGACTTGTAAGCACCTCAGCCTGGTCTAGAAGACTTCAGCAAACATCCCCCCCTGAGCTGCTGCTTGCTGCAGCCAGCCAGCATCCTGTGGCTGAAGTCTTTAGACCTTGATACTGAGATCTAAAGCCACGTGGCCTGTCCCCAAAAATGGAGTAGGATATCAAATTGGTGACAACAGCTCTATTTGGCATGTTCTTAGCCAGTTGTCTCAACACTGCCTTAACTTGACGCTCTCCTTAAAGCAAGCTAGTCATGTGGAAGACTTGTAAGTGGCCACTGTCTCCTTTTTTTTTTTGTTTTGTTTTAATTTTCTGTAGCTGATAAGCTATTTCTGGAGGACTGTCCTCCATGTTCTGATATCTGCTTTTGTTCTTAAAGCACAGTACCAAGAAGTTAAATTTCCATGTGATGTTTGTGTGAAGGAAACTCATGTGACATCTGCTTCAAAGGCAGACGAATGTCTTGGTCTCCAATAGGTTAAGCAGTGATGTTGTCTTAGTATGTACCGACTGTGGGATTGCACTGCAGGAAGTTCTTTTTATCTGGGTGTGGAGAAATGCTGTGTGATGGCAAGTAAATACCTGGTGCTTGTCATAAGGTCTATTTATTGGTTTGCTAATTAATGCCTAGACAATTATCACTGGGCTGGTGAGCCTAACTTGTGTCTCTGAGATGAATTTGGTGTTGGTAATAAATCACTGCTGGGGCGGGGGGGGAAAGGGCTGAGTGAAGGGAGCTCCTAGTTATGAAATGATGTGATGACCCAGGTTGACTACTTCCTGAAGTAAAAGTCCTTCTTGTCTCTGTGCAAAATCCAAAGTATGCCTAATTTTGTAATATTGATAGAACAATGTTGTAACTAGAAAGAATGTAGCTGTCATAACTTCATGTTGATGGAAATGTCTGCACTGGGGTAATGTGCCTTGGGCTGTCTGGGGCACTTGTGTGGTCTTGTCTATTCAGAACTCCACTCTGGACCTGAAAGGAGAATGTTTTGGGTTTGGGTTTTTTTTTTTCCAAGCATGAGTCTAATGTGAACCTGTTCACGGTCTCTCGTGGAGCAAGATCTGTTCCCTTCATAACTGCAATGGCTCAAATACCATTTATTTTTTTCAAACATTAAAGGTGAATTGACACATTTAAACAGCCTCTAGTTTCTTTTTCATTGCCAGCTGTTCCAAGGAAAAAATGTGCTTGTCCAGAGAGGTTGAGCAGCAAGTTCTCTGCCCTGGAAGATGCTGATACAGGTCTGCAGGGGGAGAAACTCGACCCAAAGAGCATATGTGGCCCATCTGTGCTGGTGCTGACCTCCAGCCTGGCTCAAACACTGTGCCAGAAGGAGGGATCGAGGGGAGTGTGTCCTGCTGCAGCCCTGATGGGATGCTTCTGTGCCAAGGAATCCAGATCTGAAGGCACTGGGGTAACCTCTTAATGACTTCAGACAGACTGGGGGTGGTAGAGCAGCCGGAGTCCTGGCTCCTGTACATGCTCAAAGGTGTCTCCTGGCTTTGCAGGGAAGTGGGTTTCCCTTTCAGGCTTCCTCACGCTGCAGGGACTGTGGGTTTGCCCTTAAACAACCCCCTCAGCTTCCTGACCTGCTCCTCCTGAATATTTTGGAGAAGCTGTGGGCCCTCACCAACCCCAGCAGTGCAGCAGCTACTCTGTGGGACAGGAACACCAGCATGAGAAACGAGGGGAAGCTGAGCTGAAGTTAATCATGACTCATGGTAAGCAGCTGTACAATGAGCTGAACCCCAGACTCCCCAGCAAGCAGCAGGGTGGCTGCTGCACCCAGATGATCTGCTGTCACCTACCCCGGCAGTGCTGAAAAGCAGAGGGGTTTCTGCTTTGGGGGGAGCTCCCAAAGCTCCTCCCTCAGTTGTCCCAGCCTTTTAGCTCAAGGGGGGGTTTTTTTTGTTTTTAGATTTTTTTTGCTGGGTTTAAGCTCCAGCTGTGCTGTGCTGGGGCTCTGGGCTCCTGGCCAGGGTTAACACCAAGAAAACACTTGCAGCCTTGTGGGGCTGGGGTAGCTGAGCCCCCTTGGTGTGCTGGGCTCTAAGTCAAAGCAGCAGAGGAACCAGGTCCCAAGTGCCAGCTGCAGCACAGGAGGCTGCTAATCCAAACCTGAGGGGAAATTTTCCATCTGGAGTCCAATCCTTGGGAAAATGCCCCTTCCAGCCATGTATCCAGTGGCTGTGGTGCTGTGGAAATCAGTCCCTGGTGGGGTGTGGAGGCCCTGCCAGGCCTGGAGCTAATGCATGTGAGTAGAAAGTGGGTTTGGTGTTTCCTTGGATGTGTCACT
>NW_010315108.1:7483-14201 GCF_000700745.2 Antrostomus carolinensis
CCAATTGGGCCCTGAAACTGAGCCCTCCTCACCTCCATGCAATGGACATCAGCTCTGTGTGTCCTCAGGCTTCCCCCTAAACCATCTTTTGCTCTGGAAGATACAAACTGCCCGGAGTTCAGCAGCGCTTCCCTCCGCAGGGCTGAGAGCAGGGTGAGGTTTTAACATGGAGCTTTCTCTCCCTGCTGCCTTCCCCTCCTGCTCCCCAGCAGCTGTCTGACACAGCTTTGGCTTTTTCCATTGCTGGGCTCCACTTTGTCTCCAGTTTCCACCAGGCAGGTGTCCTGCATGATGTCTCGGAGCGTTAACTGTTTCCCTGCTGGAGAGGCCAGCAGTGTCCCCTGGACGGCTGCTCAGTTTCAACGGGGATGTGAAGCTGTTTGGAAACATCTGGATCTGGGGCTCTGAGTGGAAGGTATGTATGTGGGGGAAACATCTGGAGAAAGAAACTGCTTCCAGATGTGTTTGGGCAAAAATGCTCTTTAAATGTAAACTCAATATATGTTGCTGTCCTGCTTTCCAAGCATCCAGAAAATGTCTGGGGGAGTCCGAGGCGCTGGCTGCTGCTTGTGGGTGGGGGTCTGGGTGCAGGACGCTCTCCACAGATGTGCCTGTGCATTTGCTGTGGGTAACGGTGCGGTTTGTGGTTGGAGAGAGTGTCACATTATTTTGTCTTCTACAAGCCAAGTTATTCAATTCCTCATGTTGAATATTTCTTCCAGATGTGGCCTTACAAAAGCAAAGCTTTGTGGCACTGAAGAGCAGACAGGGCTGGTTCTTGGGAGCTGTGCTCCATGTGTGCCAGTACCAGACGTTATCTAGGATTCCCTCTGCAGAGGGAACTGGTGTGAAGCTGCAGGAGAAGGTGTGTGACTCCATTAGCTGGTGAACCCATCCCTTCTCACAGCGCTTTTGTGGGAGGTTTGAGATGAAGAGGAAAAAAAAAACCCGTGGAAATCATTTTTTATCTGGCTTCCATTCTCTGACGGGTAAATCCTTTGGAGGCCAGTGCCACGCGGTGAAGGAAGCGGGGCTGTGCCATCCCTGCCCACCCAAGGTTTCCCTGCTTTGTTCTATTTATTGAGCAGCGATTCTGACACCCTCTCCCAGACTGTGACTCATAGCAGCAATGGCTGCGCCATAAGCCATGTGTCTCGGAGCGCTTTATAGATACAGGAGCTGCAGGAGCCTCACAGGAGCCAACTGTGTTTATTAAAAGATGATCAGATGTTTCCTCCCTTAAGGCAGTGTCTAGCTGGGGCTGAGTAATAGCTCATTACCAACGAGACAAATAACTGCTTATCATCAGGTCAGTGCCTTCACCAGCCCTCTGTTAGCGATGGCAGATGCCGTGCTGCTCCTGCCCTGAGCATGGGTGGGCTCAGCACCCAGCACAAGGGGTTCAGAAGGGAGCTGGCCTGACAGACCCTGCTCCCTTCCCCTGAGCAGGGGGCAACCCTGAGGTGTAACCCCAGGCTCTGCTCTGCTGCTCAGCAAGGTTTGGCCCTGGGTGAAGCTCGAGGCACAGTTTTATCCATCCCTGGTGTAGCTGGTTTCCCTCTGCCTGTGGAAGCAGGTTGTTGTAAGGGCTTCATGCTCTGTGTCTGTCTGTCCCAGTGCTGGGTGCTCAGAGCAGCTGCACCAGACCTTGCTGTGGCCTGGTGGAAAAATCAATGGTGGGCCAGTGCTTTGTGGTGCAGAGGCTCCCTGGGAGCGCTGCCGGGGCTGTGGGTGAGGCAGGACCTCACACTGCCATAGAAGAACCGTTTGGTTGGAAAAGACCTTTGAGATCGAGTCCAACCATACCTGTCCACTGCTAAACCATCTCTCTGAGCACCTCATCTACCTGTCTTTTAAATCCCTCCAGGGATGGGGACTCCACCACCTCCCCGGGCAGCCTGTTCCAGTGCCTGAGAACCCTTTCAGTGCAGAAATTTTCCCCTGATATCAATCTGAACCTCCCCTGGTGCAACTTGAGGCCATTTCCTCTTGTCCCCCATCCTGGTGTGCCCCTTGCTGCCCAGTGCAGCAGCACTTGCTGTTGGGCCTCTCTGGAGGGCTGGGCGGGAGGGACAGGCAGTGGAGAATGGGGCCAGCTCTGGTCCCCTTGCAGGGCGTGGGGCTGGGACCCTCACAGCTTGGTCAGAGGCTTTCCCAGGCGCCATCCTCTGGCGCGGCCACCGCGGCCCTCCCCTGCCAGCTGCCATGGCATCTCTCCACGTCCTTTGTTCCCTCCCTTATGCGTCTCTGTTGATTTATGGCTGTTGCGGAGCAGCCTGATCGCAGCAGCTTGCCCAGACCCCGGCCGGGCTGTGTGTCCTCACCCCGGCGTGCTGAGCAGGGAGGTTTTTGGGGAAATGGTCTTTAAGGTCCTTTCCAACCCAAACCATTCGATGATTCTAAGCCCCCCACGTAGGAGGCCCCTCCTGTATTTAAACATGTGCATGGCCTTTTCTTTCACCTCCTTCCAGCCTGGGTGTGAATGAAGTGCTTTCAGAGGGAGGAGATTGCTGGGAGCCCGGCTCTCCCTGTGCATTGGTCACATCCCATAAAAGCATCCGAGGAATTCGCCACGCCATCCCTGTGCGGTGAGCGCAGTGAAAGCCGCCCTTTGTTCCCGCAGCCCTGGCCACCGAGTCCCACACACCAGCGGGGCTGGAATCTGCAGAGCTGGATGTGTGCTCCCACCAGCACGTCGCCCTCGGCAGCCCCGTCCTGGGTGCCACGCGGCACCGAAGCCGTCGGGAAAGGGTTTTCCTGTGTCTGAAGTGAGCGGTGGCCGGCGCTGCCGGGGCACGGTGATGGATTTCCCCGGGGTTTGCTGGTGGGGTTGAGCACCCAATGATACTTACGGTGTGACCTGAGCTTTAGCCCTGTGCTGCTCCAGCTGAGCCAGAGGAACAGAAATCCCTTCTCACACAGATATTTTTCCACAAAGCATTCGATGTACAGGTTTGGGGTTTAACCTCGCGCCCACCTTGCCCAGTTCCCCGGTTGGCTGTGCCGTTTGCTGCCTGCTGGGACCGCTCCGGCAGGAAAGGACGGAGGGTTGACACGGAGCCAGGACGTGCCTCCGCTGCAGCCTGCACACAGGCAGCTGGCGCCCAGCCCAGAACATGGCTCTGGAAAAAAATAAATGCCTTTTTTGTTTTTAAGGAAAGCCCAGAACGATTCGACAAGGACAAAACCTCTTCCTCAATCCGGTTTGAAAAATCCTGTTTTCTCTAAGGGTTTAAAATGACCTGGCTGAAAGCATCTGCTCCTCCATGGCCTGTGGGTCAGCTTGGACGGGGTAAACCTGGACCCCTATGGCAAAGGCTCCCTCTGAAACCGTGGCTTGCAGGGGGGCTGAGGGATGGCACCCATGTGGGCCCCTTCCAGCAGGGTCCCCACCCATGGGTGCTGGTGGTCCTGCTGGCAGGGGGGTCCCTGAACCTTTTCTCTGTTGTAATTAGCAGAGGAAAACCATCGGGTGACTCAGCAAGCGTCGGGTGCCAGGCCAGGGCTTTGATGCTGCCACTGTCCTCCAGCAAGACTGAGGGGAGCGATGCAGGCAGAGCCCGGGCTGGCTAAAGATACCGTGTTACTTCAATATTTGATAGAAAACCATTAAGCAATTAAATCTGGCAGATCTCACATCCTAGAAAAAGCAGCTTGAAGTCAGTGCAGTAAACAGGGCAATGCTTCCTGGTTGTTTGGGATGTCTTTTTGGAGTCTGAACTCCAATCCTTGCTTCAGAATAACTATAATTATCTCTTAATTACCATTATTGTTTAACATTTTTAGCGTTTCCAAGTGCAAACTGTTAAGAGTTTTCCATGCAGATACAATCGGTAGCCGGGGTTCATAATGAAAGCAATTAAAATCCTCTGATTCTGTGTGATTGTTACAAGCCTGTCTATCCAACAGCTTCAATCTGCGTAACTTGCCAGGACGTAGGCTTGAAACTCAGACAAATTTAGCATTTCTTTAGGAACCCAGCAAAGCTACTACCTCTCGCTGCCTCCAGTGATTTGCATCTACGGCACTTTTTGGGAGGACGCGAGCGTTGAGGGGAAAGGAAAGAAAGCATTTTCTAGAATACATCCCTGGAGAATATACAGCAAAGATAAAATTATGCACATGAATTATGCATATGAATTATGATTTCACTCCTATTTTTGTTGGGATTAGCTCATGTTTGGTGTGCATCCCTGGCAGGTTGCTGGCGGTTCGGCAGTCAGCAGAGCGCTCTCTCCAACTCCCAGCAGGTCACTGCAGTTTTGTGTCCTGCATTCCTTGCTCCGTGGGCTGCAGAGCTCCGTGGGGATCCAGCCCCTGCTCCTTCACCCCTCTCGGCTCTGGGCAAGTAGTTTTTCTGTGTTAATTTATGGCAGCTCTTCTGAAAACATGCAATGGATGAGAACAGATTTAGGTGTAAAACTAAAAAAGCAAGTCTGTGCTGTTTTGTATAGAGGGGGAGGTGTTTGCAGGCTCTGCTGCCACCAGCCAGGCTTCACTGGTGTCCCCCAGGTCCCCACCACCTCGCGGGGAAGGCAGACGTGGAAACATCCCAGCCTCTGCCAGCTTTGGGGAGATAAATCCCCGGGCGAGGAGCACAAGGGGGAGGCAATAGCAGCGTTTCCAAAATCTCTGTGCCAGACCCAGCTGCAATCCCAGCACGCAGTTGATTAAAGCCACATTAAATAAAGCCAGCAGTCCTTCCAGGAGAGACAGCTTGGGAATCCTGAGCCCCATTTCCAGGAGGGCTGGTGACCCCAACCCACGGGTGTTTTCATGTGAAGGGAGGTTTAGTGGCCCTCACTGCAGGGGGGGAATTATCCTCGTTAGTCAAATCACCAGGGCACCTGCACCCAGGGCAGGGAGCAGGCTGGGCTGAGCAAGTGGGGCTCAGGGAAACAGGTTGGGGAGTCCAGGCTGGCGTGGGTGTGGGCACGGGCACCCTTCCCGTGGTGGGACCACGTGGGGTGACTCAGTGGGCTCGTGGATGCTCCCTGGCCTGGTCCTTCCTTTGCCATCCCGCACGCCCTGTCCCATCCCCATGTCCCATTGCTACTGCTGCCTTGGAGTAACAGCCCTGACAACCCAGCAGTTGTTTGCATGAGAAAATGAGATTAGGAAAGTATTTGAACTATTTGTGTCTGTCCTTCAGTGGCAAAGAATCCCGGAGCCAGCGCTGTTTGTCCCGTCAGCTGGCCCAAAGCTTGGGAAAACAGCTGGGAAGGCAGTGGGAGACACCTTTGGCACCAGCCAAGATAAATTTAAGTATGGGGCTGAATTTGCACGTGCCTTTGAGCAGTGGTGAAGGTGCAGGCAGGGGCACTTGCTAAATCCCCCTCCCAGGGATGGGTTACCTGTGCCTGCAGGTTTGCCAGCACCCCTCTGCGGCTGGGGGATCCCTGGGACAGCTCCTGCCCCTTCACCCATCTCAGGTCTGGGGCAAGTAGATTTTCTGGTTCAGGGATTTTTCTAGGTTCAGGTGTTGGATCTGCTTTGAAATGCTGCTGAGAGGAAGTGAAAAGTCAGTAAATTTGGACAATCCCAGGAAAGAGGACCAAAGGCAGGACTGATGGAAACAACGGTGTCCAGGAAAGCCTGGGACTGAAACCCTCTGAAATTCCCAGCTGAATTTGGGGCCAGTTTTTCTCCCAGGGCAGTAAGATTCAGATGAACTCTCTCCATTTTGCCTTTAACAGGAAGAGACAGAGCTGACAAATCCAAAAGGTGAGGAGGCGGCAACTGGCAGCAGCTCCCAGGTCATCACTTTGTCAAAATCAGCAGGTATCTGCTGTGCCCTTAAGCTCTCAATCGTGGCTCCTCTTTAGTTTGGCTTCCCCATGGCAGCTGTCACCGTCCCTGCATCATCAAACCACCTCCCTGAATTTCAAGGAACTCATCCATATATTCAACAGGAATATCAATTCCTGGGATCTCTTGGGGGCTTTGAGATCAGAGCAGCTAAACTGGGGATTTCTGCTGAGCTGGGTTTAACTGCCTGAGCTGGAATTTCTCTTGGGTGGGATGTCTGTGGTGGGGGCTGCAGGGAGGTGGGGTTTTTGTTGTAAGTTGTAATCAAACAGGGTTGGCAAAATGTTGCCTGGCCACCCTGGAAAAGTGTGGATCCCACTTTGAGGGACAGGGAAGGGGTCAGCCTCCCCTGAGTCTGGCCATGGCCACGGCGTGGTGGGTGCTCTGCTCTGCTCTCCGAGATCTCCAAGCAGCGTCACGACCAGGGGGACGGAGCCCAAGTGCTGCAGCCCAGGGAGGACACTGTCTCTGCATGTTTAAAAGCTAAATGTGGCTCCTGAAATCAAGGGAGAAAAAGATTCCTCTGCAGCCTGGGGAACTCTCCTGTCCACATTCTTCCCTGGGACCTTCAAAGGAGCCGAGGAATCCAGTTCCCACTAATTTGCTTTGAAAACACCAGCCTGAAATTGTAATTGTGGCAGGGTGTATTACAGGGGAGGAGAGAACCCACCGGACTGTAGCTACCTTGTTTTCCTAGGTTTTGATGATTTATTGAGAGTTACGTTTTTAACAATATGATGTTGGTTAATGTTGGAAGATGTTCCTACAATTAATGAAAATTTCATAGACTGACTGGGGAAGAAAGAGACCGTTTTATGTCCCCTACCAGATGGCCTAAACCAGCTGCTCACTTTTTTCTTTGAACTGTGATTCTAATGACTTCTCTGTCCTTTGAAGTCTGCTCCTGAGC
>NW_010315108.1:14231-14750 GCF_000700745.2 Antrostomus carolinensis
GCTGAACCAGATGTATTTGCATGATAGTAGCAGAGCACGTTTAACAGTCATGGACTGTGCTATTTTCCCTCATGGCCACTGCTGGATACTGCAACGTTTGTTCTCGTTCGGGGGTTTTGAGGAGTGAGTAAATGCGAAGGCTTACCAGGCACTGGTAAAATGTGTCTTGGTGTAACATCACTGGCTTCATTGGAGTTACTCCCCAAACCCACGGCGTCTTTACCCAGCTCTTGTCTGCTTTTGTTGCTTTATAAACCCATGCAGCAGCACCACTCTGCTTTCAGTCACGGATTTTTTTAGGGCCTCACGAAAGCGGAGGCTGCTGTCAAAATGCACATTTCAGCACCATTTTCAAAAAAGAAGACATGAAGAAAGGAAGAGCTTTAAATGTGTATTAAGGAGTTTTAAAAATAATAAATCACAAAAGAAAATGGTGACAAAAGGAACAAAACCAAAAAGGGTCCCTGAGTGTGGATTTGGTGGAAATTTATGCCAAGCAGAGTAGTAGGGCAAGACTGG
>NW_010315108.1:14763-16329 GCF_000700745.2 Antrostomus carolinensis
AATTTCCAACCCAAAGCAGCTCTGCTTGAGCCTGTCCCCAGATGCCACAGTCAGAGAGTGGCAGTGGGTGTCAACCAAGACCCTGGCTCTGATGTGGCCACCCCATCAAACCCACTGAGGCTGTGGGCACCAGAAAGGCTTTCCAGGTTGGAGTGAAATGCCAGGAGGTGCCGGCACGCGGTGGGTGCTGAGGGTCTCCCCACCGCTGACCCCGGAGCTGGCTGGTGTGGTGGCAGGGTTCCAACCAGCCCGCGGGCAGTGGCTGCGTTACACGGCACCCGGAGGGAAGAAACTCCTGGGCAGCGCTTACCCACCCACTTGATGAGCTTTCCCACTAAAACCATGTCTGCATTTCTTCTGACAGTGATGGAGACCCTCGTGCAAAGGCTGTGCCGTGGTGAAGGTGGCCACGTGCTCCTCTTTTTATGTTGCCTCCCAGAGCACTTACAGGACATCACGGAGCTGCTCTCCCCAGAGCGATGGCTGGGCTGGGATGTCGGAGAGCTCTTGAAAATCATCCTCACACAATATTAATAGGCTTGAGGCTGTCTCTTTGCTATGTATTTCACTGTGCCTGCCTCAGAGGCCTGCTAGGGACTTCTGGGGAACAAATAATAAAGAATAAATGGAACAATAAACGTAAGAAGCGGAGCAATTAGCCATAACCAGCCAGCCCAGGGCACAGAGGAAAGCCAAAGCACTGGTACTGGTGGCACAGCACGTACTCCAGGTGCTCAGTCTGATAAGGAAATGAAGGGAAGGTAAAGAGAGGTGAACTGGAGGTAAGACAGTCCCTGGGGTGAGGTACCAGACTTTGGCTCTGCCTGGTTGTGACACGGAAGGAGAGGACACTGTGCCCTGACACCGCAGCCCTCCGGCTCCTTTCTGTGTGATGCAGGTGCCATGTCGGCAGCTGTCCCCGTGCAGCCGGGCGGGAACGCTCGGCTCGTCCCCATCAGCTGGGGCCTTTCAGTCCTTGGCCTCTCTCCCGGGATCCTATGCACAAGGAAATGGCGGGAGACCCTCAGTTTATTTGATGTTACCCATCAGCAAGGAATGAATTCCGGGTGAGGTGCAGATCCAGTCTGGAGCAATGTCCTCAAGGCAGCAGGTTTCTCTTCCCAACCATCAGTCTTGGCCAAAAGGCGGACAGGATCAGCTGGGGCCTTTCAGTCCTTGGCCTCTCTCCCGGGATCCTACGCACAAGGAAATGGCGGGAGACCCTCAGTTTATTTGATGTTACCCATCAGCAAGGAATGAATTCCGGGTGAGGTGCAGATCCAGTCTGGAGCAATGTCCTCAAGGCAGCAGGTTTCTCTTCCCAACCATCAGTCTTGGCCAAAAGGCGGACAGGCAGTGCCACCTACCGCGGTCCTCCCCGCTGCCACCACCGCTCCTGCTCCTGCTCCGGGGATGTGCCGGTTGGGAGGTGACAGAGCCAGAGCCGTGGTCACTGGCCTGGGGCTGCTGTTTGGGTTTCTCCTGCTGTCACAAATCCTCCTTCCTGCCCGGGCTGAGAGCTGGGTCAGCGTGTGACGGTAGCGAGCGTGTCATGGCTGGGGCGGG
>NW_010315109.1:0-15456 GCF_000700745.2 Antrostomus carolinensis
GGTGGGCAAAGCCACCCGCACAGCGTGCAAGCCCCTCGCCTTTCCCCTGCTTCCATCTTCTTTTTGATTAGTGAGCTATTCACAGAGACGTCCCGCGGAGTTTCGAGATTAAGTAACAAACCCAAGACAATAGCGGAATTGTGTCGGTGCTTTCTTTTCTGCTCGAGATCCTGGCAGGGTTCCCGCATTAGAGCGGCTGGGAGGGGGCAAGCTCATTTGAGAAAGAACTTCGCCGCTTTTCTGCATCTGAATGTGTGCCTCCCCTTCCCCCCGCCCCCAATCCACAAAGGACAGGAGGCGACCCAGCCCGACCCAGTGTCCCGTCATTGATACTGAGCGACAGCAGATCCAGGAATGCAAATGCAGTGAGGAGAAAGACGAGGCAGAAAATGCTTTGGCAAGTCACCTTGAAACGGAGCACGTCAAAAGCACAGGCATGCGTGACGCTTAACAGACACTGCACAGAGCCAGGCGGGATCCATGAACTTTCTCACCACAGTTCTGCAATGAAGCAGAACTTGAACGGACCTCTGCAAACTCTCTGTAGTTATTCTGCAAGCTGCAAATAGGAATCTTAACTGCAAAGCCAGGAAAGCCTGCCAAACGGGTTGGCTAAATACTCCGTTGCAGCTGTATCCCTGCAACACGGCAACAGTAGACAAATAATTTTCTTCCTTTTTCCCTTTGAAGGCCTGAAGTTCCTGTTTGCTCAGTGCTTGAATAGACAAGATGTGCTCAGAGAAAACAAATCAAGCCGGTTACAGGGGCAGGGAACATTTTGAACCTGCTGCAAGATTTACCTGAGAACATGCATGTTCTGGGTCTGAGCCCTGCCTTGCTCCTGCTTGTTTTACACCAGTTAAGCCTCACTTTCACAATAATCCTCTAGTGATTCCCATCAGAGAAAATTCTTTCTGCCGTGCCTTGTAAAAAGCCTCAGGATACCCTCAATGTACTAGTTACTTCTCAGTTGTCAGTGCTTTTGCAGTTTACTTAAATGGATTGATGAGCTGCGGGTGTGGTTCAAGTAACCTCCTATCTGATTTAGGGGCTTCCAGAGAGGGTTTACGCTTTCCTCAGCTAACGAGATTTTTCCCCAGCATAGTAAGAGGAGCTATTGGAGACACTGGGATGCTCTCCTTTGGAAAGCAGGATATGCACCACGTACCTGTACAGGCAATACAGGGCTATACATCACGTGCTACATACCATGTAGCTTCCAAGGAATAAGTGAGTGAGCTTTATTCCAACATAGACACCTCTGCTTTTAATACCAAAGAAAGATTTGACTCTAAAAATGGAGAAAAATGAAGGAAATGGAGCTTTTTTGTGGGAACCTTATTACCTCCAGTACCAGTTCACAGCAGTAGTTCAGATATGGCAATTAGCCTCGGGTATTTTAAGTCCACAGCTAGCATCAGGCAGTGGTGAAATAAAGTAGCTACCCTGTTTTAGGTACTTCACTTCCATTTAGTCTCTTTAGGTTTCCTCTACAGCTGATGAAAAGAGATAGGGTTTTTCCAGAGGGAGATTCAGAGTCTCCTGATCTCAGATGCCTCTTTCCTTCTGGTGCCTGCAAAGAGAGAGCAGGTGCCCAACATCGGGCAGTATGTATCCTCCTCTTCCCCTTCCTAATAAAGCCTGCACCTTATAGCCATTTAACAGGTTGCTGATGTGCTGGGAGGTCAGCAGCCCCCGAATACTTGTACATCCCCCATGGAAACAGGGACTCAAATGTACGATTAGCTGTTCAGCTTCCTGTGTTCGAAGCGGTTTCTCTTTCCTCGATTTCAGGGCATAATGAAAACACACTGCCAACAAGGCTTCCTGTTGCTATGAAAAAACGTGTCTGCAATCAACCACTTTCAAACCGGAAGGGATCTGGTTTGTGCGAGGCTTTAGCACAACTCCCGTACCAAATACCAGGCGAAACCCTGGGATCTGGCCAGGGGCTGGGAAAGCTGTGACAAAGGAAATCCCCTCCCTGAGCAACACGGGGCGAAGTCTGGGGTTTTCCTTCAGGCGTTGCACTGATTTTATTTCTCTGCTGCCGTTTTGACTTCACTCGGCATAATGACCAGGCTGGGGAAGTGTCCGGCCGTCCCCCCTCCGCCTCGCTCCCGGCTGGCCGCGGGGCCGGGCAGGGACAGGGACAGGACAGGGAGCGGGACAGGGACCGAGCCCCGCCGCGGGCCCCGGGCACCACCTGCCGGCCGCGCCCCTGCGGGACAGAACGGGCTTGTGCGGGTCAACACGGCGGTGTCAGACAAAAACTGTTTGAAACCGAGCCTGGCCCTGGGAGCTTGCGGTTCTTGGTTAACTGAGCTGATCTTTTAATTCAGTGATTATTCATTCTCTTGTGAACAAGAGCAATGTCCTGGTTATCAATTTAAAAAAAAAAAAAAAAGGGGTACTTCTACAAGCTCATGGGCACGGTGCACACACACACTACCTACCATAGCGCCTAGAACATCATTGTCCTCTACAACTGTAAGGACTGTCAAATGCAGCTCTTGTGGTAAAACACATCTCTACCCAGAATAATTACAGACATTCAGAACTGTTTTCTAGGTCTTCCATCAATGGCACTGACTTGTTCAAGGGCCTGGAAGTGCAGGTGAAACCTTTGACTCTAGTCAGTGGTTTACACTAGGCAGAAGCAGGAGGTCTTCAGGAGCTGACAGCCTTTGGATGATGTGCACCAGGGAGGTAGAGCTCTCCTTATCCAGCCAAGATGAGTGGGAAGATAAAAAAAGGGAAAGCTTCTGGCCCTGCTGTGAAAGGAGGAGGTGTGGAGGACAGGCATGGATGAGACAGCACATAACAGCTTGCAATTCTTAAAGCAAAAGAAATGGATTAGTGCACAGTACTAACTAAAATATGCAGAATTTTCACAGGCTTCTGTGAGAATAAATAACCCTGTTCAGTTTTATTTTCCTTAAAAAAGCAGCAGCTATTCTGCTGTAGTTTCTTGAAAAAAAATCCTCAACTAACTAATAAAAAAAAATAAAAACTAAGTGCCTCCCAGAGTTTGATATCATGAGCCAATTTATAGCACATTGGTTCATTCCTGTCATTTTGAAAGTGATCAAAGAGATCTGTTAGAAGTTTCCTTACCATTTCTGGCCTAAAGTCATTCTACATTGCTTATATAGTAATACAAAGTAGTCACTGAGATTCAGCAAATCTAATCTGAAAACTTTATATTTCTTCTCCTATTTTGTACTTTATTATACCTCAAAGGTGAACTTCTGCATAGCTTTATGAGAAGTGTTCATACTCCTTCAAATGAGCAAATGAATGAGCAGATGCCTGAGCACTGCTTGGCAGCAAGAACAGGAACGGCGGGGCAGTTTGGGACTTTATGCGAAGTATCTCAAGTACCTTGTGTCACAGCAGTATGAGCTGCACAAGTCTAAAAGGTACAAATTAAAGAAATCATTCTTTCTAGAATATTAAATGGTCCTGGGATGAGAAGCTGACATTAGCCATGCTAAATCCAAGAAGGCTATGGTGTCCTTAATTCCACTGCCACTGAAATCACTAAAAAAAACCCCAAAACCTCTCACTCTGAAATAGACTATACCAGGATCTAAACCACATTTTCTTTAAATACATCCAGTTCCAGGCAGTATCTACTTCGTGCCTAAGCCCAAAGTCCTTAGCTGCTCCTCATCTACTAAGAATTGTTCATTTCACTTTCCCTGCTTAGAAACAAAAGGATAAATATCAAAGCACATTATGAAATTCTCTCTGTTCTTGTAGCCTTTGTAGAAGAGCATGTTCTGCACTTTGGTCCCATGCTTAATGTAGTCTAATTTCATGGTAATTCTCTTGTATCATAAATGAATTTGTTGCATAGAAAGGTTATATTGACACCTGTAAGATGAATAACACACAACTGAGAAAAGCTATTCTCTGTATCCTCTCTGTGCTCTAAGTAAATTTAAATATGAAAGATTAAAAATACACATAATTTTTATTTTCAAACAAAAATGAGGCTTTGTAAAGCAAACAAGTTTTTATAAAACTTAAATTCAGTAAGGATCACTTCTGTCAAGATGAAAGAGAAGAAAACTGATTTAGTTCCCTAGTACACTGTCCTGGCACTATGCCTGTCCACCAAAGGAACATACTTCAACTATTGATA
The DNA here is from genome assembly GCF_000700745.2 of Antrostomus carolinensis. Lineage (NCBI taxonomy): Eukaryota > Metazoa > Chordata > Aves > Caprimulgiformes > Caprimulgidae > Antrostomus > Antrostomus carolinensis. The sequence goes on from NW_010315109.1 coordinate 4,151, forward strand.
AAAATACATTTATATGTATCTCAAAAAGTCAACTTTGATTAAAAACTATGGATCTATATGCCAACTTTGTCATTTTATTTGTTGTTTTATTCCTCAAAAAATATTCAGAGTCAGCAAATGGATAATTAACTACTACTACCACCTTAACCAGGCATTACAGTGTCAGTAGCTATTCTTTGGAAGAATAACTCCTAGGATTTGTCTGCTTCTCCACTTCATTCAAGACATAAGGCTAAAACTGTCAAGTTAGACACTACATGCTGTGGCCCATGACTTGCCCAACCGTGCCACACCACACTCCGATAATCCTGTAGAAACCTGCAACAACCTGATTTTGATTTCCAGAAGTATGGCGGGGTTATCTAGGCACTGCAACACACTTACTGGCAGGTTTTATTAAACAAGTAGTTCTTAATAACCTTTCCCCCTGCACACACACAAGAGTCATTCCCCAAAGAGCATAGATCAGAAACAACCTTAAACTGAAAAGAGAGGAAGGGTTAGTACTCTAATGCACCTGAAATACATGTTCTCAGGGCTTCCTAGCTGGTTGCAGTGTCCTGCAGGTACAGTAGGTATGAAGCTTAAATGCACCAGATGACATTGCTGTTTGAAGCAGCAACCTGCTAGTAAAAACAAGGCAGCAAGCCAAGGACATTTCAAAAAGGATAATTTACCTTGTCAAAACATGCTAGATCTTGATTCACACCTTTAAAAACAGGTGTGTTGGCAGACATCACTTCCTTGTATTTCCCATGCCATGAGCTACAAAGACTGAGGAGTCACTGAAGGAGGAGAGTTTCTAGGTTCAGCCCTGGTAACAAATGCAGTTGCCTGCAGGCCACGCTCTGGTGTACTGCTATGGGCTGCAAGAGCCCATGAGCACAAGCAGCTCCAAGGAGTTGCCTGTGGAGACCCTCTGGGTATTCCTCACTTGGTCCCAGCCCCATTCCTGAGCAGATGCTGCAACAGGCGGTAGGAGGGAGCCACTCTCTAGCTGTAGGTGGGGAATTCTGGTGCAGGAGCTGCCAGGTAGAGGGATCCTATGCTGCACTTGCAGAGGTGTGTGAAGCGCAGAAGCACAGTGAATCTGGTTATTTATATCGGTTGTCACCTAGAATTTATTTGACTTAAGATTTGACTTAGTAATATTCCTGCTTTGCAGCAAGTTAAGAAAGCCAGCCAGTTCAGACAGCTTCACCTCGTCCTTGCAAATTAAACATTAAAGAGAAAGCTCATGAATAATGAAAGAGTATCCTCTGAGTAGTAGAATTTAGTTGAACATTTGTTCTAAGTGAAGGTGGCACACTGATGGGATTGGCCTTGATATCTTGGTGGGTAGTACATCTAATCATGAGAGTTAATATCTTTAATTGGAATACATTTCAGAGCAGTATCACTAATCAGCAGTACCTAATTAAGAAACAGATGCTGTTTTTGATACACTGAAGTACAACTTTTGAAGCAAAGTTCAAAGCTAGACTCTTCATCCATAAACTGTCCTCAGCATTTCTGTGTACAGAAGGACAGTTCTTTCTAAAACTTCATTTTAGAAGGACCCAGCATTTCAGCAGCTAGTCTGTAGTTTTCTGTCCCCTAAGATGTTGTGTTCCTGCAGAAATATTTTCTGAAATGACGAAGTGTTCCACATTTTTACTTTCCATTTAAAAAACAGGGCCTGCTTGGCACTGACCCTGCAAAGCTTCATACAGATGATCTGTGATTACCTCCCTTATCTCAGAGCTCCAAAGAACATCTGGAGAACAAGAGTCATCTGGAATATCAGTGGTAGGGGGAAAAAACAAAACCAAACCAAAAAAACCCTACAAACTAATAATGAAACTGATGCCAGTAAGAAGAATCTGGTTCCAGGACCCAATGTAAAGAGCCTGGTAATCTTCAGGGAACTTTGGGAAAAGGCTCAGTATTTTGTGAAGGTGCTGGTTTTGGTCTTGGAGAACAGAGAGAAAGAATAAAAACAGACAATGACAGTTTTGTTATTAGGAGAAAATTGATTGTCTGAAATTTAAAAGAAAATTAGAAGAAAAGTCACAGGATACTGTAATTACACTGTGGGATAAAGAAGCAGCTTCGGGGGATTTTGTGGCTTGCCCTCCAGCATTAAATATCTGCCATTAATGGTTTAATGAGAGAATTGTAGCAAACTCAGTTAAAAGTGCTTGGAGGAACAACACTGGCTCACAGCAGCAAGCAGGAAGAGTGTGAGAAAGGCAAGCATTTTCTTTTGATAAAATTCCTTCCAAGTCAGGGAACCCATAGGCATGAGAAAACAAACACGTTAACTACTGCAACCAAACACAAAGAGTTTAAACATATGGCCAGATATTACTGTGTAAAGAAAAACCATTTGAAGTTAGCATTGTCACACACATATTCCCAATGGGAAAAGCAGAAATAGGCTCACACAATCATAACATTCTCTGGCACTTTGTAAAAATTGTTACATGGTGAGGAGCTTTGCTAAGTGGGGAGGCTGAAATTAAACCCTTTAGTGTTTAGCTATCTCATTCTTTTTCGTTCCCTTAGGCAAGCTTTAAGCTTGAATCCAGCCTCCCTCCCTCATCCCCCAGGGCCAGCAGCCACCCGCTGAGAAGGCAATGTGGAACACATGGCACTTGTGTGCTGGGAACCTCCACAACCCCAAACACTTAAGAGAAAACAGGCTGCAATTTACTTGCAGCACATGTTTCATTTGAGGCTTCACACTACCCAAAAGCATGGCAGAACCTAATACTTCAGCTGTTGAGACACTTGTGGATTTTTTGCTACCCATGCATGTAGAGTAAAAGACGCTTTCCTCTGTCTTCTAGCACTTGCAAGTAACTTTTGCCACTTAATTTGTCTCCATTAAAATAACAAATACAATGAAAGCTCTGGAAAATGCTGCTTCTAGCACCAGTCTTATAAGTAGCTGCACAGACAGGTCATCGAGAAGAAAGAAGGGATATCAGCGAGTACCTTTTCCAGGCCATAGTTGTGGGAAGCACAGCTCTTCCTTCATGATCAGAGCTGAGTGTGAAACCAGCCAGGTGATCCAGCAGGTTCTGCATTTTCCTCCTACCTGAATAAATGATAAAAAACTTCCTGGGCAGCAGTCTTGTTCTATCCCTCATCCATTTCTATGCAGATGATCAGTCATGCAAATAAGGGAGGGCTGGGGCCAGCCCCTCCCAAGTGTCTCTGAGGCTAGAAACACCTGAAAGCTGCTGTTTCACCTCCATAGTGAAAATCCCATCTCTGGCCTCCAGGACAGAGATTGCTTTTTGTTTCTGTGCCAAAGCAGCATCTGCCTCATCAGCATTCCTCAGACAGTAGGGCCAGGATCAGAAAGCCATCAACTTGTTCCTGCTGCTTTTAATTAAGCAGAACTCATCAGCAGACTGAAGGCCAGCAAATGGCACAGGCACTAGAAAGCATAGTACTCTGGCTTCCGATATTCCTAGTATTGAGCTACATAGCAGTAGCACTCTCATTCTGTGTACTCTGGCTTCCAATATTCCTAGTATTGAGCTACATAGCAGCAGCACCCTCATTCTGTGTGCTGTTTGTTCTTATTTGTTATTTACTGTGATCAGCTGAAGTTGGGAAGAACAACTGATCTTAAATAATTAAAATATTATACTCAGTGATTTACTGCTCAGTAACTTTCCTAAAGTAATGAAGTGATAGCACTCAACAGCAGCTAAAGTGGCAGTCAGGCCAGAGGAGCTTCAGCCCCCAAATACTTAACCTACATTGTCCATTCAAAAATCAGCTGTTTCAGGCAGGCTGAAAGTCATTAACAACTGCCCCACTTCATTGCCCTCCTCTAAAAATGTAATCCAAATCTCCTCTGCTTTCTGTTAGATCTGAGTCAAAGCCCTTCAGAGGTTGTAGAGAACCCTAGCAACCCTGGGCTTGAGCCAGTTTTCTAAAGGACACTTGCAAAATGCATTACAGGTTTGTAGGTTTTTATTTGTTCTTTTTCAAGTATTGCACTAGTATCAGGGAGCTGTTATGACAGTTACAGTGGTACAAGCTCTTCAAGGATGGTTCCAGTGGTACATGGAACTATGCAGGAGCACATTTCACCGACTGAAAAGAGCGGCAAACAAGGGAAGAGAGCACTCTTGGGCTTGTGCTATTATACTGAATGCTTTGATTTTAAGTATTTTTGAAAAGTGTCTTCAATGTGCTGCCCAGTGAAACTCTGGAAAAGCAGTTCATAAATCAGTTTAAGTTAGCAGCACTTCATGTCCTCCAGGCAAAGAAATCCTTTATGGTTTATCTAAGTGGTAAAATAGCATTGAAAGAAATAATTAACTGAGGATACTGCTATAAGCGAATGACTAACAATAAGACAGAAGACTGATCTGATCACAGGAAATGCAAACTAATTATACCTTTGCAGGGGGTCAGTGAAAAGCTCAGCATTAAACTAAATCACCATCAGACCCTGGAGACACAGCAGCTGGGAATGGGCTGATGCTCCCTCCTCTCAGTCACGCTGGCTTTACCTCCATGCAACCCTGCTGACTGCAGACTTTCACTGCACAAGTGAGAAGAAAACCACATGCCAAATATATGCCATGCTAGCTTTGACCAAACTTAGCAATTGTGATTCCAGAATTTCCAACATTAATGTTCCTATCCATCCTGAACATGTTTTTCACTGGGGCACTTGAGCTCTACACACAAAAAAAAAAATACAGTGCTTTAATAAAGTTATTTTGTAAGGGAATTGCTGGTATATTCTTGTTCATTTCTTTTATTTTTTTTTTTCAAACCCATGTCTCACTTAAAATCTGTAGTATCAAGAACAATAGCAATTTCCTTCAGAGCTCTCAAAGCAGATTTCATATCTTTTTCATTTTTACTACATTTTTTCACAACACTGATCATTTTATAGAGCACAATTCCCATGTCACTCTTATTTCTCCATCTATACTGCTACAAGTTAGAATATAAACCCATTTATCATAGTTCTTCTCACTCCCATTTCTATGCAACTGAAACACCATAAAATATTGTCCAAAGAAAGCTACTCTAGCTGACTTGGAATATTGCATCTCATAAAATCTTACTAGAACATTTAGTAGATAGCATTGCCTCATTCCAGTTTGTTTCATCTTTATCTTTTGTCCTGCTGTAGATTACACTGTACTCCAGAATTCCATTTTCCTCCTCTCCTAGAAGTCAGGCACCCATCAGGCTTCTGCCATCTCCAAATCCAGCTTGTCTTAATGTATCAAATCCATTTTCTAAACCCATTCTGGCAGAAGTTTGAAGCAGAAGCAGCAGCCAAGTCAACATAAGGCTTTGGCTGTGTATGACTGATCTAGAGATCCCTCTCCTGTTACCAGCAACTGTTGTTGGCATTGGAGTTTCTCTCTGAAACCTGGACTATTTATATAAGGCAAATCTGCAGATTATGCCATTTTTGGCTAAGGAATGCAAGGCTGGAAGAGGCCTCGTCAGTCTCCGAGCATGATCCCTCTCTCTCGCAAACATTGCATTATCCAATTCCCCATCATCATCTTAACCTGCTGCATCATGAGAGGAAGTGAGGTTTCAGCTCTTCTTCTCCCAGAAGAAAGCTGTTCTAGATCCCAATCACTGCTGTGATCCTTCCAGGCTAAATTTATTCACTGCCAGTCCAGATTCATCTGTCTTTACACTGACATTTGCCTGAACTTCACACAAATTTTTTCCATCCTTCCTTCCCACCAGTGTTCACCCTCCAATGCTCTATGGAGGACAGTTATTTCAGCCTTTCTGCAGATAAATATAACGATCGTTTAGTCTCCTCTTGTAAAAGAGGATAGTCCTAGCCTTCCCTGCAATAGGAGGCCTCACTAGTGCTTTGTATAAAAGCAGGAATATTCCTTTTATCTGAGGGAAATAGATCTCCCAATACACGTCTTTTCCAGGACTGCTCATGGCAATATCATGATTGACTGTTATGCCTAAGCCACTCCCCAAAAACATCTCACATTTCAGTACAGAGGGCTTTGTTCTTGCTCCTAATCATAAGGCCATGCATTTTACTGCTCTGAATTTCTTCTGGTTTCTTTTATTTCAGACCTCAAGAAGGACAGTTCTTTACCCCACCCCATCTTAAAGGAGCAAAGTTTCTCCACTTTCATCCAAATCCTCCCACACAGTGTGTTTCAGGCAAAGTTTTTCTTCATGTTAGAGTGGAGAGGCAGAATATTTTGATTTTGGTCATCAACAGAATCTCAAATAAACTGTATTTTCTGGACAGAGACTGGAGAAAGCTGTGTGGAAACAGTCCATTCACACAGTTGAGATGAATCACCATGAGGACTTTGCAAGTGAAAAGGTACATTCACATCACTGATCCTTCAAAGGGCAGGTGTGAGCAGACACATAGAGGTGCACTGTATACAGAAGGAGCCCCAGAAGCACACATACCAGAGCTTGGCCTGAGTGTCTGAACCATGAGCCACATGTCACCTGACAAAGTCCATCAGGTTTACTTATACTGAACCCTATACTGGACATGCTATCATTTCACCAATATTCTTGGCATCTATAGCCAGTTTCTCTAGACAGTGACTAGTCAAGAGGAGAACATTTCAAAAAAAGAAAGAATATAATGACTCATGGCTCCTAGTTACACTCATTACTCTCCTCTATAAAGATGTTAATTTCCTGAGCCAAAACGTTCCCTCACTTTCCCATTCTCTTTGCTCCCCTTCTTTGCCTGCATAATGATCAAATGCCTCACTATTTGGTAACTGCCTAGCAGACTGTTAGATTGCAATTAGACATACATACATGGTACCACCTGCTGTATGCTTTTTAGTTCTTTTTGACTCTGGAACAGCTGTTGGTTTCAATTTTAGCAAATTCAGAGTGAAGAAAGGAAGGAAATTTTTTTTTTTTTTTTTGCAGATGCTTTAATTCTTCTGCAGGATATCAGGGCATGTAACAAACTCGGAAGAAAAATTATCATTGTGTTTTACATAAGTTTTGTCAGTGAAACAGTAGATATTTAATAAGTTTACTTAAGGAGTCCCCAAAATTATATAGGTCCACAACCACTTCTGTTTATCCCTAGGGTGTTTGGTTGGTTTTTTAACCACCTTCTGACTTTTACAATATGCACAAAGTAAGCCAAACAACTGGAAGCTTTGTAAACCAATAGATGGGGTATGAAATGATAAAGCAACTGATGCATCAAAAAATCTGCCAAAAGGCAAGATGAAAAAAAAAAAAAAATCTCTTTGCTATATCTTGAATACGATTTGAAAGTGAGGGAAACAAAGATACACAATGCATCATTTCCATATTTTTCAATTCACTGGCCCATATGTCAAGCCTTGAGTTTATCAATAATAGGACATAACTTTCTCAAAAGCATTGTTATATGTCAACTTAACATTTTTTGTCAAGCCAGCTGTAAAAATGCAGATGACAACCATAACTTCCTACTACTTGATGTAGTGACAAACACAGTTCTGAGTTACCCACACTATTGTGGAAGCCCAGGCCACGCTGACTGAAGTAATGGCTCTTTCCTCTTCGGGAGACACACTGAAATATACAGGCTTACTTGAGATGTACAAACCGGGCTCTGGTAGCAGAATCTAGTCTGCACCACAGTATTAAAATGTCCACAAAAACTTGAGAACTGTTCATTGTTGACATGGCTCCTAGTAATAAATATAAACAAAAAGCATCCTACTTCATGGGGTTTGTTTGGTTTTATTTTGGGAATGTTTTCCCCTCAAACATTCTACAGGAAAAAAACAGAATTTGTGATAGGCATAGCTCCCCTGTTAGAAGGGCTGTACTTTAGAGCTGAGTAGGAGAACGCTGACTGTTCCTTCATTGAATTGCTGGGCAGAAGCAGCATCTAAGCATACAAGAAACATCTGCAAAACCTGTCCAAGAGCCAGAAAATAAATCTGAGTTGTGAGACTGGTAGGCACTATTGCCCTGTGGCCAAGTTTTCTGAAGCAGTATAAGTTTCCTTGCAAAACTGTGAAGTTGTAACTGACTCCCTCCACAGTCATTAATGCATAGAAAATCTAATGCCATGCTCTCCCTTTCCTTTTTTCCCCTTGTCTAATATCTTTGCTATTTCAAGCTGTTTTCCCAGCACTCACTGCTGCTGATTTCCAGTCACCCATGACTGGGGAGCACCTTGTGATGGGCTGGGCTGTACTTGTGCTACAGTGCTGAACCTCTTCCCTGCAGTGGGACAACTGTCTGGCACCAGAGGCAAGGTTCTGACAACTGAACGTGCTAAGCTGATTGGAATTTCTGCTCTGCTTCAGTAAGACTTAAGCCATAAAGCTCAATGAAAAGTGCTTTTGGCTGTTTTCAAGGAGGCAAAGTACAAAGGAACTAGGTGGGTACGGACAGAGCTGCAGATGTATTTAGGCACTCAGTGATATGAACAAACACTTGATAGAGGCTCTTTAAATTAAATTTTAAACAGCATCTAAATTATGTGGCTTGCACTTATGGCTCAGGTGCTTTTACAGTCTGCACTACCTGAGTCTATCTACATAGGTAGTTACACGCCTTCCTGAATTCAGCCCTCTAACAGTTCAGCTCTCACTAAAATCTATAGCAAAACATACACTGATTTCACTCACATGCCATGCCCCCAGTTACACCGAGTCAAATAGGCAGCTTTCTCCAACCCCTTCCCTGATACACCACACCCAGTCTCCTCTGAGTACTGAAATGTGAACATAGTACTTGCTGAAAAGACACAAAAATGTCCCACATAAGCTAGCACCAATTCCAGCCATTGAAAAAAAATAGGGAAAGCCAGAAAATCCTTGGCACCTGGACCTTGGCCCCCTTGGCATATGAATGGTTTAAACTCGGAGACCTCATGATACAGCTATGTGTTTGCATGCATGAACTCTGGTGACTTAAGAGACTGAAAGGGGCAATCCCCATAAAAGCCTTTTGCTTTACCACTGAAAAGACAAAAGTTAAAGGGTTAGGTTTTTTTTCCTTTAAATTCCAGTGAGAAAACCAGTTACTGACATGGAATATCACAGAGCTGAGCTAAAATTAAACTGAAGTGAAATAACAAATTATTCTATTGATCAAGATTAAATTATTTATGTTAATCATTTCAGCTTCCATTAATTCTAACATAGTGCAACAGGATGGCACCTTGGAACCCAATTTCCCCATTAATACTAGTCCTTCACATATTCAGAGGTATCTTGATTTTATTCAGGCTCTTACAAAGGTACTGTTGCATTTTCATTTGGCCTTCATTTTCCCCTTTTTTTCACTGGAAGAAGCATTTTTGTTGTTTTCCATCTGGCTTGAGCTTGAAACCTGACTTAGATCTTACCAACATTGTATTTTTGCCTTCTCAGATAACTGCAAAGAGAGTCACACTGGAGGCCTGATGTGCATCCTGGGTCTGTAGAATGGGAAATGAAGCAGTATACCTTAAGATGGCTGTATTGAGGGCACAGTGATCCCTGCTTGTATCATGAGGCAGGCTGCATCCTGGGTTGACCCCTTGCTGCATGTCATTCTTAATTTTCTGACACTCATTAAAACATTCAGTTGAGACTTGTGCATATGCCCCTCCTCTCTGAGGGCAGCTTTATTTCAATACTTTGGAATAATTTTTCCTCAACACGAGGGTACTATGATCATGCAAAATCCTGGCTGTTCTTATTGGCTCACAACAGATTACAGTCTCAGCTTCGGAGAGCTTCAGCTGAGCAAATGGAAATCTGCCTTACCAAAGTGCAATGAAGAAAAAGAGGGGAAAACAGGGGTGAATATCAAGTGTAAGATTATTTCATATTGTAAATCGTAACACAAAAAGGCTTATAGCTAACATGCTTGATTACTTGAGGAGACTGGCTTCTAGAAGGAAACACGGCCACATCAGCTTGCTCCTGCAGTTAGTCGGATAGAAGTTAGTATTTTCTCTACCAGTTTATTTTCTGGTTTTGGCAAATCATTCAAGGCCAGTACCTGCCTACCAAAAAGGAGGCAAAACCATTGCAAACATATGCAACAGATGCTGCTCAACCATGTCCAGTTCACAGTGTGTCAGTGATGTCCCTTTTACTATATCCTAGGCAAAGGAGCAGACATGCCTTCTGCTATGTGGTTGTGGCACAAAGATCTGTGATTACCACCACGGCACAGATGACTCCACATTGTAGCTGCAAAGCCACACTGCACAGCCTTCCCCTCCTCCTCCCTCCCCTCTTCAGCTCTGTGTCAAATCAGTCTGTGCAACAGAAACACACAAGACTACATTATGTTAACAAGACTGTGGAAGGTAACTACAGTATCAAAATATTTACTAAGTAAATTCCAGGTTCCTAAACCTGTAAATGAAGTGCAGTTACAAATGCTTTCCCCACATCCATTATTATTGAGCCACAGTAGACTATGATGAAAAATTTCAGTTTTCAGGCAGGTAACAAGAGTCTCTCACATTTTTAGTGAATCATTACCTTCAACAAGGGACTTAGGAATTTTTTTTTTTCTACTTGCTCCCTACTCCAAAACACCCATGATAGACAAGAAACTAAAGTCACGTTTCTTAGAAAAAGATTGAGATGCCTGCAAAGCTTGCATGCCAGCCTCTGAGGGCAAAGGCTGGCACTGACTGGAAAGCACACTACACAGCCTGTTCTGTTGCTGTAGGAGAGAAACTTCTTCCTCCCTAGGTGGTTAAAAAATATTTAAACATTTCAATTTTATGAGTATAAAGTAACACCAAGTAAAATTCAAGTAGAATTGCTAGGGTAAATTCATATTAGGATAAAATTGGATTAAATACTTAAGGGATACAAAACATTTCTGGGCAAGCAGTGTTTCTAATTTGTGTATCTCTAGTGTGACACTGCTACCTATTATTGAAGGAATGCCAAAAACATCCCTAAGGCAGAACGGTTACATTTAATAGTACTGTCTAGTGTCACTTGCTGTAATACAGAAACTGCCTGACTCTGTAAAATGATTCTTGCAGCCTCAGCAGCAGTGAATGGAATAGCCCAGCACATTGTGTCACATGGTTTGCAGTTCCCAGCTCTTTAAAAAATACCTGATAAGCCAGAACAATTAATCCTGTGATGTAGCTCTTGCTTCAGCACCACATCAGCCATTTTTTAGATTCCCTAAACACTTGCACAGAAAGAGTTCATGTCTGGCAGGCCAGGGGTCAGATACTAGCATATCATAGAATCATAGAATGGTTTGGCTTGGAAGGGACCTTAAAGATCACCCAGTTCCAACCCCCCTGCCATCAGCAGGGACACCTTCCACTAGATCAG
>NW_010315109.1:15690-16937 GCF_000700745.2 Antrostomus carolinensis
CTCTTCTCTTTTCCAGGCTGAACAGCCTCAACTCTCTCAGCCTGTCCTCATAGGAGAGGTGCTCCAGCCCTCGGATCATCCTCATGGACTCCTCTGGACTCTTTGTAACAAGTCCATGTCTCTCTTGTGTTAGGGGCTCCAGAACTGGACACAATGCTCCAGGTGGAGCCTTAGGAGAGTGGAGTAGAGGGGGAGAATCCCCTCCCTCGACCTGCTGCCCACGCTTCTCTCTATGCAGCCCAGGATACGGTTATTGGCCTTCTGGGCTGCAAGCGCACATTGCCAGCTCATGTTCAGCTTCTCATTCACCACCACTCCCAAGTCCTTCTCTTCAGAGCTGGCCTCAAGCCACTCATCACCCAGCCTGTGTTTGCACTTGGGGTTGCCCTGAGCCAGGTGCAGGACCTTGCATTTGGCCTTGTTGAACTTCATGAGGTTAGCACAGGCCCACCTCTCAAGCCTGTCAAGGTCCCTCTGGATGACATCCCGTCCCTCCAGCGTGTCAACCGCACCACTCAGCTTGGTGTTGTCGGCAAACTTGCTGAGGGTGCACTCAATCCCACTGTCCATATCACTGACAAAGATGTTGAAGAGCACTGGTCCCAATACCAAACTTTGAGGGACACCACTCGTCACGGGTTTCCACTCGGACTTTGAGCTGTTGACCACAACTCTGAGGGCGACCATCCATCCAGTTCCTTATCCACCGAGTGGTCTATCCAGCAAACCCCCATGTTTCCAATTTAGAGACAAGGATGCCATGTGGGACAGTGTCAAACATCTTGCACAAGTCCAGGTAGATATCTTATGACCTTAACTCAGCAACACCTTTAAGTGCCTGCTTAGCCACAAAACAAGGCTCTGCCTCATCACTTCACTGTGTACTTTCTCCCTGTCGGGAAAGCAAGGATGCTAGGGCTCATAAGCAAGCTGTGGTAAGGCCTCATCCTTCCCCACAGACTCAGCAGGGCTTGTGCCATCAACTTCAATAGATGCAAGAGCAACCAGTAAAGGACAGATTTTTCACAGATAAGGGCACAGATCAGCACGACTTGTGCTGACTTTCAGAATTGCAACAAGGGACTATCAGCCTTGTTAGGCGACAGGTACCTTTAGAAAATTGGTCCTTGCCATTGAACTGTTTTTTCCTCCAGGAAAAAGGAGGTCACCTTTTCATTTTTGCCACATTCACAACTCTCAGCTATGATGCTATTTCTGAGACATTCAGTCCTGATGCTAGCTGCTGA
>NW_010315109.1:16957-28899 GCF_000700745.2 Antrostomus carolinensis
GGCATAGAAAAAGAATCAATGTCATTTTATTGGAGTGGTAGAAAGAGGCAATGCAAAAAAATTGTGACAAGCAGGAAAGGGATCTAAAGGCATCAACAGTTCCTGAAACTCTAGGAGAAATGCATTTAACAGTGGATTATTTTTTTTTAGGATTGTAACGTGTAGGTCAATTGACTACACATTTAATGGTAGGGATAAGTTATCCCCAGATAACTTATCTGGGGATAAGTGTGTTGATAAGTTATCCCCAGAGACTGTGTGTTGATAAGTTATCCCCAGAGACTGTGTGCTGTACACTGTGGCACTTCAGTATCATTCCTCATAGTGCAATAGTGAAGGAAGACTCATTTTTGTACCTGGCATGGCAACATTCCTGCCAAAGCCATCAATATTTGTCTCAGGTGGCTGCACCTGAAATAGTGCAAATAAACTTCAGTTGTATTTATTTAGATATCCAGTCTGCAGTTTTGACTCCTACACAAAAATTCAGATCTCTGGCCAGTTTAGTGGCCACATAAGAGATCATGCTTGTGGGTAAGGGAAGGCTATTCCATCTCATAAAGCCCAAAAGACAGAAATTTTTGGATGTGTGCCACTGGAGAAACTTATTCATTGGACTCAGCAACAATTGGAGACATTATTACAGTTCTTTCTGGATAGAACTGTGGAAAAGTAAAAGCAACACTTATTAATGAGATGATTATTCATAGACTGTCTTTATCCCTCGCTTCCTCCATCAACTCAGAATTGGCTGCTTGTAGGTCCCTTCACAAAGCCTCAATAATATGACATCCGGAACAACCCTTCTGTGTTTCTCCATCTTGCCACTTCTCCTGTCTTCAGACCTCATAAGAGTCCATGCTTGCTGCTCTACTGAAACAGCAGAGTTTTTCCTCCATGGTTCTGCTAATCTTTCACATTTCATTTCATGTAGATCTAAGTATTTAATCTGTCTGTAAATATCCATTGATGTCTTACACCAGTCATAAAATAGTTTTCTCTGAAGGTTGTGGGTTTTGTTAGGGGGGTTTTTGGTTTGTTTGTTTTTAAAAACAGTATGTTTGATTTATGTGAAGTGGCTAACAAGTAATTGTACACATGTTATTTGGAAGGCACAGTGAATGAAGCCAACCACCAGAGCCGCTCAAGGCTTATCAGCATAAACAAAGTTGTACAGCCCTGAGGATGAAGTACCTAGGTTACACTCAGAGCTGTCTTTCTGTGGCAGAAAATGAAACAGGATGCAGAAAAGGCTCACATGCCCCATTTTCCCCAAAGTAGCTGCTGTTTCATACATTCTCATCCCCTCTCCTGGCAGCAGCAGCTGCCAATCTGGTTTTTAGGGCTCTGCCAGGGCCCATTCTGCCATCCCTATTGCTGCCTCCTTTGCCCATGCCTATATCTAGCTCTGCCAAGCACCAAGAGATCAGTCTCATTCAACAGCAAAGAAAAATCCCAACCTCAACTCTGCCTATGCTTTCTACCTATGCATATACCTTCATCTCACTAGAAATTATTTATATATCAATCATCTTGCCTGCAAAGTTAAAATAGAAAGTTATGTGCATCTTTATATACAGTATGTGCCAGTTTCCACCTTGTCTGGATTTTAACTCTTAATGAAATCTACAATATAAAAAACCCACCTCTGCCCAAATTGCCAAGGTTACTACCACTGATTGCATCTCTCTGATAAATAAATTGAGTAGGCATGTACATGCACATACATGTTTGCACAGAAACCTACTCCATTCAAAAGGGAATGTGCTTGTTTTGTGCTTTATTTGAATGTGAATTGTTGCAAGGACACTTCAAAAAATATAAACTATAAAGCCAGATACACACAATGCAGGGTGTAGAATGGTATGCAAGGACCTAGGTATCCACCGAGTTTCCATTAGGATACATGCCCCAATGAAGTCTAAGCTCATGTTTCTTGATTAAGAAAGGTTTACTATACTTCAAAAATACCACAACACACTCCCTGAGAACAAGGCTGGAGTGATGTAAGACACCTTGTACTGGTCTCCTGCTGTGGGCTACCTTTTTTCCTAGCAACTGACCACAAAATGCATAATAGTTCATATTCATATGCAATATATTCCAGCAAGGAAAGCATCAGGGATTTATCCATACAAAAGCTGTAGAGCTGCTGCTTTTGCTGCACTTTCATTCCTCCATCGCACAAGACGAGGAGGGAGAACGTGTAATACAATGAAGACCAGCCCATTCTGGAAGGAATGCAAGTCTGCACTGAACTAGTGAATTTTGCCCTTGAGGTGATGAATTCAATCAAAGAAGAACAAAATGTTTTGCAGAATTCATTACATCTGTGGAAAGAAATCCATGAGTCTGTTTTCCAGAGTTTGGACAAGTTGTCTCAGGTCCAGCCTTGCAAAGTGCTGGGTCAGCTCTGGAAAGGAAGGGGTGCTTTGGCAGAAAGAGTAAAGCTGGTTAGAGAGTAAGGGAAGACTGCCAAATCCACAAGTCTTGATTACAATTAATAGACTCTTCTGTTATGAGATCTTTAAAGTGGAAAAGAAAAGATTAGCGAATGTTTAGCTCTGTTGTAATGCATGTAGTAACATCCAAGTACATTAGCTGCCCCAGGGCACTCCACTTCATTTGCATTACACAGGCAGCAGAAAAGTGATGGAAATGGTCCCTTTCAGAGACTAATGTCCAGAGAAGGGGCTTGACGTGCAGCACAGGGTTGGCAGTGGTGGCTTCCTATAGAAATACAAGGGACATCCTTGAAACAGAGAGGATGGGAGAAGGAGTAATGCCAGCCACTCTTGGTTTCCCACCACCCAGCAGGAGGTAGGGCAACTGAACATAAGTGAGACCAACTCTGAATGCTAAAGTGTGCCCAAAAAAATCACAAAGGTGTCTCACAGATAAGCATAAAATTAAGTCAGGGCTGTTATGTTTATGTTCCCTTCAGACCTCAGGCATGCCAAAAGTAGTACAGTTCTCATTAATAACTGCCGTTATTTAAAAAGGCTGTTAAATCATTGTCGACTTAATAAATCAAGAGACCAAAACAGTCAAGAGATTTATCGATGAGGTCACAGAAAAGACAGCTAACTTTTGCAGCAGCCTAAGATAAGGATACAGAGGAAACAAAATTAAGGATGCACTGATCTTTTTTTATGAAATTATTCCATATAATTTATATTTTCATAGCAATTATATGCTGTCAGTGATTTCATGTGAAGAGTGTGAATTTTTAATTTTACTGAGGGAAGATCTAATTTGCTATTCCCATGGGTGAAAAGCTGATTATGTATGAATTTGATAACCAGAAATGATTAATTACTTGGTTGAGAATGTTAGTCTTCTAAACCTGGTTGGATATGCACAAACAACGAGATATGCTCTAATTAGAAGAGGAAGGAAAAATAGCTGCATTAGCACAAACATCTGTAAAATGCCTCTGCAAAAAATATCACAAGATCTAGACATCATTTAAAAAACTGAATACACAACACATGCTCTTGATAGGCACAGAGAGCATGCACACAGGTAGAAGTTGCTTGCTCAGCACTGATTCCACTTGCACATTTATCCTTAAGATACATTATGTAAAATTATACTCTCCCACTTAATGTCAGGAGAGGCTCTTTTCTTCCCACACAGTCCTTGTTCAAGTTGATCTACTTCAGGTTTTTATATAACTGCATTCTTCACCCATTTGGATAGAGATGGATAAACTGACTTAAGACATTATTGTAGAAGAGAGGCTACAAAGAATCTAGTGCCCTCTTTATAGTAACTCCTTTTGTCCCCCAAGTTACCCATTGTCAAGTCATATGCAGCCACTTTGTTTATGGAACAAATTTCCATCCACATATTGGGATCTCTTTCCGAGCTCCTCAGTCTATTCAAAGCATTGGCATCAGCAATGATGAATAACTTCCCTTATCTTCATCTTCCCTTTTTTCTCAGGCATTAGGTGAGTATTTGTCAGCAATACAGTAAGATTCTGTTGAGCAAATACACTTAGCATATTTATATCACACAATAATCTGTGTTTGTATGTAGGTACACTGCTTAACAAAAAGAAGGAGAACTTTCCCGCTTCTCCTGTTTGAGGAGGCCTCAGGATTTGGTTCACATACTAAAAAAAAAAAAACAAAACAAGAGACACAACAGGAGTCACAAAATCTAGGAAGAAATCCAACAGGATTTTCATAGGGTATGGGAAGAACTATTTTAAAAGGCCAGCAACCTGGTACAGCAGAAGCAACCACCCAGGAGGGCTTCCCTCCTACTATGGAAAGAGCCCGAATCACAAGTCTCTGCAGAACATACAAGCCCACCTGCCCATGCACACAGCTCCATGCTCAAGTTACACCCTCTTATAGCACCCACTCAAATTACCATATATCAAGTAAGGTATGAGGATAAGGGAAAAAAACAGAATCAGGGAAGGGAGAAATGGACTGAGGAATGAATGTATGCAGCTTCCCATCAGCCAAGATGACTGTCTTCCTGTGCTGTGCCCTACCACGTGCCTTACCTTAGAGGTAACCATCCCAAGACACAGCTCCATTTTCCTGTGATTTCATTCCTTGGCTCTCCAGTGGAAATCAATAATTGCAGTAGTGCTGGCTGCCTGCAGAAGCCTGGGGCCATGACATGGAAATCCCTGTGTGGCCATAAAGAGAACACAGCAATTCAACGGGAGGCACAAGAAGGAACAAAGCTTATCTAATACTTCAGCTCCACAAACCTGAAGTAATGCTAAAGTAGCACATGGCCCCAAAGCTGATACTCTGGGATGTTTTTTCTTGAGTGAAAAGTTTGCAAATCAATATTGATTTTGAACAGTTACACTGTTCGTACACATCAAGTTTACCCTGTGGGCCCAGATGTTAGTGCTTTATTAAACACACACATTAGAGGAGACTTGCAATAAAGGATACTGTGACTGCCGCCAATTTTTCTTTGGCAAGCCTCCAGCAGGAAATAATCCTGGTCAGCTATAGCTCTCTCCTTTGGTACTGCACAGACTCAGACAATGCATCTGTTGGATTCATTTAAATATGTCCAAGTCTATGTTTCATTGTTTTAAAGCATCAAAGACTTTATTTGTTATGATTTATAACAACAAATCAGTAATTCTGAACAATAAAACCACGTTATAAAAATTAGGCACAGTCATTGAAGGAGATTGTAAAAGAGAAAGGAAACAGTTACGAACAGTATAGTGCATGTTATCTAAATGATCTGTTTGAAGACAAGGTGCTAACAACATCTCATTTTAAAGGTAAAGATTTTTCTGTAACACTGAATCACCATAGTTAAAGAAATATAAGAAAAGTTACTCTTTTATTCCAGCAACAAACAACGTATTGTAATGTCTAGGGAGTCAGGGAAACAGCAACATATTTCTGAAAATACCTGGCATTGCTCCAGTACTTTAACAGCACCCTTAAAATACCAGCAATTGAAAGACACCATTATTGATGCATGATATGAATTTTGGACAAAGCAAAAAGTTCAACATAATTCTATACAAGCCACATCTGATTTGGATCACTTTATGTAATACCCAAGCAGTTTAGAAGACTAAGTCCTATTTTCAAAACTGTAATACAGTATTTCCATGTGTATTTCATACAGCAATCTTTATGTTCTGTCTGTGCATATGGACAAGAAAAAATTCAACAAATTGATACATTTTTAAAAATAAAAGGTAATTTAGTAGGTGCTTTTAAAAACAGCCAGGAAAGCATGTACTCAGGAGTGCCTGGAACCCAAGGACTTTGTATCACTGTTCATATTGAGAATTATCACTTAGCTAGATGCATGTGGGTTTGTGGACAATAGTCCTCATGTTTACTTTTTGATTCTTCCCACAGCAGCTTTGAAAACCTGGAAGTGTTCAGCAGACCAGAATGTATCTCAGCTGCAAACATTAATGTTCAAATATGTTTGTCAGAAGCCACAGGGGGCCTGTAATCAAAAGGCAACTTGGGTTGCTTTCCAAGGGACAGCATTACAGAAAGCATCGCTGTTTGTGAGTTAGAATTTTTCTGATGATACAAGTACCACGCTTGAGGGCAGCCAGACTGACTGACTAGGATTTATGACCCTTCCACTCTTGGTACTACATGGGGTACAACTGAGAGGGATGCTACTCTTGTTCTTAGTCTCCTGACCTCCCACATTGCCAAATCTGTGTCCCATTAACTTTACTGGGGCTGACATTTTTTCTGTGGGAACCAGATCTGAATTACAGTCCTATCCTTCTTTCTCTTTGAGTTCTTGAAACTGCTGTTCCTTTTAAGATTAGGTACCAAAACATCTCCTTTGTTTCCTGTAGCCTGGAGTAATCCTTACCAGAAAGGTTAACCCTGTAAACTCATTCTCTCATTTAAAAATGGCTGATTCATTTTCTGCAGATGTAACAACTACCACACAAGAGAAATACAATCTCAAAGGGATATTGTACTTTAGACTGTAAGGTAAATACGGAGCTAAAATAGAATTTTATAAGGTCAGCTAATCCTGCATGAACAGACATCAGTCAGTGTCTTGTCTTTTAATCATGACTGAAACAGCAAAACTGGATAAATTTAGTAAGGTTGCTTACCAAGACTGCTACAACTCTGTGCATGACCTTGTATACTGTAAGCCTGCTAGTATAAGATGAGAGGGAGATGATCCCTTCAGTTACCCGATTTCTTTGCTAAGGGTAGGAGTCCAAAAAAGACTTTTTTTTCCTCTTATAAATTAATTCCTGGAAGTTACTGTGCAAATGTGAAGATCAGGATTCAGCAACGCTATAAAGCCTATTTAGAATAATTTATTTCCTTACGGAATTGGATCTCTATGTTAAGTGGGACCAGTAAGAAGTTTACTGGAACATCCAGTTATTACAAGAATGAAAAAAACAATGCAAAATAAGCACACAGTTGCTATAACACAGTGCTGTTTGTATAGTGCAGTGGAATAGATAAGGAAGGTGGATGTAGTCTAAATGAAAAACACAGGAGTAGTGTTTACACAAGACAAGCAGTAGGATTATTACCCAAAATTCCACTTTCCCTTCACATACTTAGGATATTCACTAATGTGTTTAACACAAGATGTGGCATATGCTATCTTACACCTGTAAGTGTGAATAATGGGGAAGAAAATCAGAACCACCTCCCTTCCTCTATGCCTTTTCCACCTGTAGCACAAAGGCCTTTTGCTGCCACTGCCTCTCAGCTCAGAGAGGTCTTGGGACATTGCCTAAGGAAGGTGGTGATACCAATAAAGTCAAATTGCAGAAGTGTGACCTGAGGTAGCAGAGATACTCAAAGTAGTCTTTGTAAAGCCCATAAACTGCCCAGAATACCAGGCACTATGGTATCAAAAACACACCCTTTGTGCATTCTTCAAACTAGCGGAGGTAATCTCTGCAGTTTACAATACCCATGAGTACTCCTAGAGGAGAGTCTTAAGGATCCATGAAAGATCAGAATAAACTCAAGAAATGGCCCAATGTCAAGAAACTCAGCAGAGAGAAGTTCAAAGAGGAAAGAAAAAGCCCATGTACAAATACCAATCAGAAAATAATCAGCTCAGTATCAGAGTAGCAGAAGTTATCTAGAGGGCTAATATGATTCACAAGTGAAAGCTAAGAAGTCAATACAGAGGGCTGAACCAGACTTCAAAAGGCATACATAGAGCTGCAATAATCCTGAGGAGAGTGCAAGAATCACAAACAAATTAGTGAACTTCTCAGGAACACCTAAATGAGTGTTCATCAAGCAGAAGAAAAAAAAGTTGATTTTTCCAATTATAAAATTAGAATTTCAACAAATACAAAGTCAGAATCATGATCCATCAGTTTACCATGACCAAAGCAAGGAGTACAATAACAAGTCACCTCACTTTACACCACAGATCTGGACTGGGTCTTCAAAGAAGCTTCCTAGTAAGGCTGGTGGGACACCAGAACCAACTATATAGAGATGTTGCAGAATCTCTTGGCCTAATAATTTTAACAAACAGGTTAAGCAAACAGCAGTCCTAGAAGACCTACACACCTTGCAATTGTGCAGAAAGTTGGTTTCTTGGATTTCTCTCAGCCCTACATTCTGATGACTGTACAATTCATTATCACCCTGCATGTTATGAGGGACACCTCAGATATCACTGAAGGCATTTACTTGGTCTCCTTCACATATCTTTCAAACTTTCCTTTACTGCACCACTTTAAAGTGACAGACGATAGCTTAGGCTGCTGACGCATGGAAACAGAAGTATATGATTCTGGCCACTAACATCTTACTTACAGATCACTCCCCATCTGTCTCATTCAATTTGCTGTTCATTACAGCATAGTTAGGTAGTAAGCTGTTAAGGGTAAGGAGTGAGCTTTTATTCCATGTTTGCTTAACACCTAGCAAAATTAGATCTCCTTTTATAGCAATAAGACAAACAGTAAGACTATTAGAACAATTAGAAATATATAACTACTATAACAGTTTGAGAAATTAGTTTGCACCTTAGCCTCTATCTGCCAGGGAGCAGCAAGGGCTAGCTGCTTCCTACAGGGTGGGAAATTGGAAGCCACATACAATAACACAGCCAGCAGTGCAGAAGCCATCCTACAGTACCCAAGCAACAGTAACAAGACAGGTATTAGAATAGCAGACAGGCCCATCCAACCAAGAACACAGATCATTAGAGAGGCTTACAGCAATAAAGCAGGTCCAAGCTACAGCCAGAAAATCACCCCACAGGTCAGGATGATGCCTAGTAAATGCAACCAAGATCAGACACAGTCTATTGGTCTCCACAGCAGGTCCATGTACAAGACAGGTTCAAAATCAGACCAGTAACTCAGTCTGCAGATCAGAATCTATATCAGCATAACCACAGACAGACCAACTAACAACCTAGCTAAATGCTGAGGGCTGAGCTTATATGGAGCACCTGAGAAAATGGGCAGAGGGTGTGGGTAGAGGCCCCAGGTGATGTTGGTCAGGGCAATTAAGGGTTATTACTGCACTCAGAACCATTATAATATCACTACCTGCTAACACTAAAGCAATAATGACAGTGCTGACTTTTGCCTAATATTACTCATCAAGAATATTTGACTCATTATAAATTCCATTTGTATAATTATGTGTCTCAAATTTATCTTTCAAAGCCTTCTAATGCAGTTATTAAAGTAGTCTGGTCACACACAAACAGAATCTAGTTTACATGCTTGGGTATGATTTGTGTTGTATTTTAATGGACCTGTTCTGAGACAGTGATTTAAAATGTATTTGAAATGACAGATGAGAAAAGTGTTTATAGTGTACTTCATTAAAGGCCCCTGCACACACACCTGACTAAATTCTAGTTCACCCGAAACATCAGTAAATATGGCAGTATTGCTGACATCCACAGGCTATTTTAAGTACCAGTGTCCTAAAATAATTTCAATGAAAGGATTAACAGAGATCTATGAACAAGACAGCATTTACGGATAATTTGTGTAGATGTTTTATGCCTCTGTTTTAGGGGATTGCTCAACATCGGTATCCCGAGCTGGGAAAAAAAAGAAAAATAAAGTCCCTGACCTTACTGGCAAACCACTAGAAAATGTCCCTGGTGGTCACACACCAGTCCCATTTTGCTTCGTAGAATGTTGTTGTAGTTCTTGCTCTGACAAAGCATGCTTACTCTTCAAGCTCTGGGGTTAAGTAATTAGGAGACAGAAAGATCAAGTGTTAGAACAGCTGGGATGGAAGGAAAACGTAACCTCAGAAGTGAAGTCAGATTCCTGATAGAATGTCTTAATTTTAAAATGTTCTCTGAATACAAGTAAAGCCTAGAAAAGGTATATTCTTTTTTAAAAAGTGTTATTTTTTCACTCAATTGCAATAAATCATAAACATTACTTGTCACAGCTGGTAATGCAATCGGAGTCTGATTTAATTTCAGATTATTATGCCATGCAGATACTAATATCTCAAACTCTGCAGCTATGACTGGTAAAATCAGTTTAACAATACTCCAGGAAACCAGTGGCAGACTAAATGGAAATGAAATGAAAGGCCAAACTGCTGCAGAAATGCTAAAGAACTTTTGGATTATGCGAGTACATTGATGTAAGCGCTTTCAGGTTCATCTATACTGTGAATATATTTTTTTTTCCAAGGGAAATGCATTTATCTGCAAATTTTGATAAGTTGAAATAATGTAAAGGAACCAGAAAGTTCTACTTCTCTGTATTCACTCTACTGCAGCAAAAATATGGATATTTTTCATTCCCGAAATAACAAAAGCTGGATTCTCAAATGAGAGATTGACAGGATATCTCATTTATTACTGTAATAGTATTGTCATGGATTGTTACTGTAGAACCCAGATGTGTTCTCAGACTCCCTTGTATTTGGTACAATGCAAACAGAGAAAAAAAAAACAAACAAACCTGGTTTGTGCCCCCAGAGCAAGTCACCAGTTGGGTACAAAGGAAGATAACAGATGTGTCCAGATACACTGATGTATTGCGAGTAGTAAGACACAGAAATGACACAGGGGAGCCTGGTCTCGCCATTGCACTCCATACTGCAGTAAAATTTTGTTCTTTGGAGTTGGGAAGTATTTTTGCTGACACTGCCATAAGGAGATTTCAAAGGAGCTGTCTGGAGGGCAATGCAGTATAGAGATTTAAACAGCCTTCCAGTGAACTGAGAGGAAACAGGAAAACAGAAATGACAAGAGCAATAGAGACTGGAACTGTGGCCTTGCACGTTATCACTTGAGAGAACACATAGGCTAGGAAAAGGTTTAAAAGTGAAGCTTACAAGGCAGAAAAAATTAATGCAATTAAGTGCAGCAATGGAGTAGAGGAAGTTTCTTTTGAAGCTGTATTGCAGCCAGAAAATAGGATAATACTGGACAAAGAGAAGAATGGAGTGATTATTATATATATTGTAAGAGAGGAGTTTAAGTTGTACACTGAATAGGGAAAGCTGCATTGTTGGAAGCTTATCATTATGGTAAGCAATGAGGCCAGGAAAAAAAAAAAAAGCAGCTGCTCTTTATGCAAAATGATATGGCTGTCCACAGGTAACTTACATCTGCAAAATTACCTCTAAAACACAAGAAATATTTTAATTATTGCTTCTTTTAATAACAGACATGATAGTATCTCTTTGGTAACAAATATGATAACAATAACTCATTTGTAAAGTGGTTATACTATCAAGTACTTGCAAGTTATAAAGCAAACCCTGTGTAGTTTCTACTTTGGTAGGGGCAGGCACTTCTTGTTCCTTTGCTGAAGCTGACACAGCTCAGAGTGGCTATTAGAGATGTTAACGCTGTGATGCTTTTATTTCTGTAGTGTGGGTGTCTGAGATAACCTGGTTAGTTTTTGTAACTACAGATTGTCTTAACCATGCCCACCCAGCCGTGCATTGATAGAAGCGTAACTATGTTGGACTGTGTCACAGTGCAATCGTATGTGAGTTCAGTGTCTTCAGGTTAATGTGTTGAAGCAAAACTACTCCTGAGGCCAAAACCAGCTGCAGAGTGATGCAGCTCTTGAATCTGGCTAGAAGTGGAAGTAGTTACTAATGGCTGTACTTCAGCTAAATCAGATTGAATTATTTTAATTGTATGATTTTAAACCATCACAGCTTTACTGATAGAGGCCCCAGGATATATGAAAGTAGGGGACCTAATTTTGCACGGCTATTTCTTTTCTCATGGTGGTATCAATGTACGGGTACGGAAACTACGCACGCAACACGAACAGCAGTAGAACAGCTAAAACAAGAGGAGCTGCGTGAGGCGAGTCCTGAGGCCAGGGCAGCCGATTTCTCGCGGGTGTTACTTGTAAACGCTTAATGCAACAAAACGCAGGGCGGGCTGGATGGCGCTGGCAGCCTTGGGGCTGTATCTCTGTACGCTGGTTACTGAAACCACCCCTGCCAACA
>NW_010315110.1:0-9297 GCF_000700745.2 Antrostomus carolinensis
CAGGTCTGTCCCCAGCCTATACTGGAACCTTTCCTTTAAGGACTACTGTGTCTTTCAATATATGCAGCACTTTCTGGTGAAACTTACTGCAGCAGAAACTTAGAAGTACCAAAGTAATTTTTAATTTTTTTTCACACACATTATCAGTTGTCCCCTTGTTGCTGCAAATTAAGTTTTTCAACAGCTTTGGATTCCCTCGCCTTTACCTGCATGTGCTTGGTGGAGATACTGAACTAACAGGAATTGGATCCATCCCTGTGCTAACTCTTACCTCAAAATAATGACTTAGTAACTTTTTGTGATTTTAAAAAAGCTGATCTGAGGTGGTTTCCGTGCTTTATTCTGCAAATTGTTTCTGTCGTACACCAAAAAATGTTGCTTATTCTGGTTTCAAGAAATGTTATATACGTGATTTATTTTGATTTGTTTATTAGTCAGTTAGAGACAAAGAGCTTTTTTTAAGATTAAACCAAACCAGAAAGATGTCTGTGGGTTGGGTTTTTTTCCTTAGGTTTGTTTTTTTGAAGTAGAGCAATTGTTTTAATTACTGCTTAGTCTCAGAGGTAGTAATTATGCCCTGAACTTGCCTGCTTTCATCAGTGTGAAGGGCAAGTTAGAACATGCCTTTTGAACCTGCTCCATGAGAAAAGACTGAGGGTCATAGTGTCACTGCATCAAATCACAGTTTTAAATAAAACTTATTCTAAATGTTTTTCTTAAACCCAGACTGAGAATCTGAACCCACTTGGATTCAGGTAAACACAGCATTCACTTCTTTCACTTCAGTTTATTTAACTAATTGAATTCAGTTACTAGTTTGCTCAATGATAAGGTGCACACACTTGTTTTCCCTCAATCAATGAATAAAAATGTAAGGCTGTTGCTTGTAGAACTTGTGTGCAGCCATGAAAAATTATTATTTCATTACAGTTAACAATTTCACTATTATTAAACAAGATTTCAATGCAAAATTGATTTTTTTTTTTCCCCTCAAGTTGACAGTGCATTTAAAGAGTTTGTATTTGACTATCAAGAAAACTCTTGGAAAAAAAAATGTTGAGTTTATTGAATTAAATTGAATTCTGATTTCCATCTCAATAAAGCTTGGTGCAAACAGGAGCTATTTTCTAATATAGTGAAAGGTGAGCACAAGGATTTCAAGTAAATGTACACGAAGCTGTACATGCTCTTAAGTAAACACGAATAGATAAAGTGTCGTGGTGAATTTGTTTTAGCTGTAATAAATATGAGGCAACGCTTGTAGGGTGATCTAATATCTTCTGTTAAACTAAGTGATTAGTGCTTAGGGGAAAAGAGCTTTGGAAAGCACACAAACCTTCTTCTGAAGGTTCAGGAGCAAAGCATTAAATGTTTGTGCCCAAAAGCCAACGTGTTGGCTGTCGTTCCGTTCTGTCGCTTCCATTAGGTGGGTTTTTATCTTCTTGATCTTTCTGCTTGTAGATTTTCGGAGGTCTCAGTTCTTCATGTTGTGCTGTCGATATTAATAACTACAGAACTATAAATGCAAAGACAGGATTCAAGTTAATTATTGATATTAAGCATTTCTGCTTGATCATTAACAACGATGATGTTAAAGGTCTTTTCCCATCGAGGCGATTCTGTAACTCTGTAACGTGGTTTTAATTAACGCATTTCATTCAGGCACGTGCAATTCTTCACTGTGAGGGTGGTGAGACAGTGTCCCAGGTTGGCCAGAGAAGCTGTGGCTGCTCCTCCCTGGAAGTGTTGAAGGCCAGGCTGGATGAGGCTTTGAGCAACCTGGTCTAGTGGAAGGTGTCCCTGCTGCTGGCAGGGGGGTTGGGACTGGATGAGCTTTAAGGCCCCTTCCAACCCAGACCATCCTGTGATTCTATGAATACCCTTAGGAAAACAGCATGGTGCAGTGAAGTTGTTAGTGGGTGCCACTGTACTGGCTCTCCAGTCATCCAGTTGTCTTGGACACCTTGTTGACATCCCACAGTTTTACAGTTGGACACTTTGTTGACATCACACAATTTTACTCTCTTTTTCTTTTTTTCCAGTTGCTAACTCCAACACGGGCAGCGGCTCCCGCCGAGACTCCCTTACAGGGAGCAGTGACCTGTACAAGAGGACATCCAGCAGTTTGACACCTATAGGACACAGTTTTTATAATGGCCTTGGGTTTTCCTCCTCTCCTGGACCTGTGGGAATGCCTCTGCCCAGCCAAGGACCTGGCCACTCTCAGACTCCACCACCTTCCTTATCTTCACATGGATCATCTTCAAGTTTAAACCTGGGTAAGAGCCACAGTGCCACTGTCCCAGCACTGCAGGTGACTGCTCTGCTGTCCCTGGGTGCAGAGACGTGGACACCCCACTGTTGGGTGGGTCACATACCTGCTGCCTGGTTGCTACTCTCATTCCTGTGGCAGGGTCCTGGCTTTTGCAGAAGAAGTAGGTGAAACACTGAAGCAGGAGCTGTAGCCCCTATGTTATGTGTTTATTTTTCACAGTAGTTCAGCTGTTAAATGGGAAGGTTTCTGTGTTGCCTCCTTGATTCCTCATCTCTAAATTACAGATAACGTTTCCAAGTGTTTGAAAAACAGTTTTTCTCACACATCTCAGTAACAGCACCAATTGTCTGTTAACCTCGAGTAAAGTAGCTATGTAGGGCTGATCCTTACACTTGTCCAATGTTTTAAAATACCCATTGAGTTTTAAATAATAAATTAATGAGCTTAGAATACAGTTTCTTCTTTTAACCAAAATATGCAACATTATCTGGAGCAGAGCTTACTTTTTAGCTGAGGATTTTGTGAGTTTGTTTTTGAAAATTGTGGCTTTATGAAAAGCACATTAGTGCATGGGAGAAGTTTTCTTAATTTTGGTAAGATATGTTACTTTTTATAAGCTACATCTTCTGGAAGAGATTCTAGTTGGCCCAGAGCTCTTACAATAAAGTAAAACTTTAAAATAAATAAAGCAAATATTAAATAAAAAAGCCATGCTCATCTGAACTTCCTGAAGTGTTCATTTCCAGGCCTCTTAAACAAACAAGATAAGTTATTTGTTGCATCTGGACCAGATAATTCAGTACTTGCTCAAAAAAAAAAAAAAAAATCACTTTGTTTTGGTTCTGCCACATATCTGTCCAGTTTTAACAAAACTTTTGGTTACCAGAACAGTTTTCCATGCATATACACACTCATCAAATACTGTATTTATCATGTTTATTTCATATGTGTGTGATAAATTTGATCCTGGCTAAAAGTTAGCATGGAATAGTAATAAATATGATTTTTTGAGATCAAGTTTAGAATTACCATCTTTCCTTGTTCAGAGCTTTAATAGAATTGGAAGGGGTTTTAGCTTTTATTTATGCAGCTGTACAATCCTTAAGCTGACAGTTAAATAGCTACAATAAATTAATGCTGAAGACTAACCAGATTCCAAATCTGGCGCTTGAAAGAGTCTGTTGCCCCTGCAGGCAAACAAAAGAATGGATCTTAAAAACTGGATCAGAGGAAGGTTAATCTGTTTGAGAAGGAAACTCGGGAAAGAAAGGGGAGTTACCATTGACAGGAATGGATTGTGCCCAAGAGCAGTTAGTGGGGGTCTTCCCATCCTGACACAACATTCCTGGCCTCGGAGCCAGGTTTCCTCTGTGCCTGACTTTGTGCTTGGTAATGCTGCAGGAAAAATCTCATCTGGAATAGCTCTGCATCTCGGGTGGTTTTCATCTTGAAATCTGTAAAAGGTCATTTTCTTTTTGTTTTTAAGTTTCTCTTTCACCTGTACTGAAAGACAGTGTTAAATGTGGCTATAAAATGTTTTAATGCTATAAGAACGGCACAGGCATTATTTTTCCTTATAAGAAGCTTGAGGCTGGCTCCTTTTCTGTTTGGGAGTGATATCAGAAGTAGTTGGTGATAAAAAGGACGAGGACTATTTCTAAATATCTAAAAATAAAAGGAGAGATGGGAACACCCCAAACATGATGTTTGCGAAAAGGGAAATTAGAGCAGTTGGGTATTGTGTCCAGTTCTGGGCCCCACAGTTCAAGAAGGACAGGGAACTGCTGGAGAGAGTCCAGCACAGAGCCACCAAGATGATGAAGGGAGTGGAGCATCTCCCTGCTGAGGAAAGGCTGAGGGAGCTGGGGCTCTTTAGCTTGGAGAAGAGGAGACTGAGGGGAGACCTCATTAATGTTTATAAATATGTAAAGGGTGAATGTCAGGAGGATGGAGCCAGGCTCTTCTCAGTGATGCCCAATGGTAGGACAAGGGGCAATGGGTGTGAGCTGGAACACAGGAGGTTCTGCTTCAACTGGAGAAGAAACTTCTTTCCAGTGAGGGTGCCAGAGCCCTGGGACAGGCTGCCCAGGGAGGGGGTGGAGTCTCCTTCTCTGGAGACATTCAAGACCCGCCTGGACGCCTTCCTGTGTGATCTCATTGAGGTTCCTGCTCTGGCAGGGGGTTGGACTGGATGATCTTTCGAGGTCACTTCCAATCCCTGACATTCTGTGATTCTGCGAGACAACCTGGAGGAGTCACTTCCAGTAACTTTGGTTACACAGTGACATAAGAAGTTTGCATTAAATGGACTTACAGTCGGCAAATCTATAGTTAAGCTCAGTGTAAGTCATGGGTTTGACTTTGTCACATCTCATGGATGTGCAGGTCAGTCATTTGGTGGGTTGGTGTTCGGTGTAAAGATTCAGCTCCAGCTCTTATGCCTTTCTGAAAGCTCACTGCTGTGAAAAATGGTGTGTAGTTATTGAGCTGGGGTTTTTTTCTGGTGTTGTAAAAGTGACCTTGTGAAATGTCTGGGCAATCACGAGTACCTGAAATAACCATGCAGCCAGTTCTTACGAAAAGAACTACTAGAGGAGGAAGGCTGAGCCAAGTACATGCTTTAGAATCAAAGATATATGCAACTGTGCATAGCTAGGATAAAGCAACTGTAAATAAATAGGCACTTTTGGGTGCTAAAAGCAGCAGGAGCCCTCTTCTTCCCCAATATCGGTCAAAATTATAGAATTATAAATTACTAAATACATTTTTTAATTATAAAATTTCATTTTATAATGAAATATATCCCCAGCCTGCAAGAAAGCTGGGGAAGGACTTTTCATAAGGGCAGTTAATGACAGAACAAGGGGAAATGGGTTTAAACTGAAAGAGGGGAGGTTTAGATTAGATATTAGGAAGAAGTTCTTCACTGTGAGGGTGGTCAGACACTGGAACAGGTTGCCCAAGGAAGTTGTAGATGCCCCCTCCCTGGAAGTGTTGAAGGCCAGGCTGGATGAGGCTTTGAGCAACCTGGTCTAATGGAAGGTGTCCCTGCTGCTGGCAGGGGGGTTGGGACTGGATGAGCTTTAAGGTCCCTTCCAACCCAAACCATTCGATGATTCTATGATTTTGGCCAGGTTACACTTCCCATCAGTTCATGCCCACAGGCAGTTTCTGTCAGCTCTTGCGTACGTAGCTGACACGGTCCCAGTAGAAACACTTATCACACTGCAGCCTGGGGCTGAGCGTGTCCAGCTCTGGGTTTTCCCAGTTTGGAATGGGATCAGGATTTGGAGAGGATAAATAATTATTTTAATGTTATTATATTCTTGCAGGAGCTGTTTGGGAGAGAGCTGCCCCATACTGTAGTCAGCTTGTAATTGAAAAGGCAGGATTGGTGCGAGGAAGCTGATACCTGCGTGTGGTGGGAATTTAATGTTTTTAGTCTTTATTTTGGGGGGGAAAGTTGGCTGGGGAGTTGATAACCAGTTGACTGTGACTGACTGGGAAGGCTGTAGGGCTGCGTCTTCCTGGGTGGTTTGTGGCACAGCCCAGCACGAGGTGACAGGTTGGGGCAGTGACACTGGGGGTGTCTCGGGGGCTGCTGGCTCCTGCCCTTCCCAGCCCCGGGATGACAGCACGGGGTCCCCTCGGCTGGATGTCACTGCCTGGTGCCTCTGTGCTGAGCCCTCAGTGGGAGAGAGCAGCAGGGACGTCTTCTCCTCCTGCTTTCTCACAGAGTCATCTTTTCATCTTCCTTTTTTTCTCCATTATCCTGGCATTTCTCATACCAGGAACTCCTGCCTTGCAGAGCAATTGGAGGGCCCTGGGAAGTTTGCTTAAGAAGTGCTTTGTTTTCAGAGAACAGCCTTTGTGTTTCTTCCCCTGTGTTTTCTTTTTGACTCATCCTTTCGTTGGCCTTTTCTTTCGCTGAAACCAGTAATTCTTTCAGGTTGATGTCTGTCTCAAGTGTCCCAGCAAGCACCAAGAAGATGATTTACCATTTCAGAATAGGAAATGCTCAGTTGTTACGGCTGCGGTGTGAGTCTGAGTAACACGTCTGTCTTGAAGTCCCCAGGACAGAGTCTGTGTGCTTCATCCTCCCCAGATACAGGTTTTTCCTGACATATCCCAGACACTTTATAAGAAAATATGGTCAATCTCTTCAGAGACTGAACCACGCCACAGCTGTCTCTTCTGTACAACCTCTGGGTAGTGCGTACAGCCCTGGTTTGCTGTCATATGTGGATGCCAAGTGCTTTGCAGGGAAAACGTGGTGTTAGCACCACAGGATGTCTCTACACAGTTTGCAGACCTCCTTTTGAAGTTGGTTCTGGCTGAGGACACAGGAGAAACTGGCAGTGCCAACATCTTGCAGGAGTCTTGTCCCTTCTTTGGGATTTTTGCCACTTGATTCTACCTTAGTGTCCCTAAGAGCTTCAGGAGCTTCCAGCCTCCATGTTCTGCTCTTGAACAAGGAGCTCTTTCATTGGAGTTATTGATAAGATCTCACTGAAGTCTGGGGTCTGGCAAAGTCACTGTATTCCCAGCCACACATTGGCATAAAAGCACTTGAGGTGCTCCAAGGTTTCTGGCCTTTGATGGCTGACAGGTGGATTAAAGAAGCTCTTGCTTGATTTAGGAAACCTGTCTCCCCTGTGGTCTCTGAATTCCCAGTATGATGTTGAACATCACAGGGAGACCAGCAGTCAGCATGTCCGTCAGAAGAGAGACAGGTAGAAAACTGGAGTAATTCTGTGCTTTATTTTGAATCTCCAAAAAGATCAGAAGGTTTTTCTCAGAAAACCTCTAACACAGAGAAGACTTTGTCTGTACAAACTGTGCTTTCCCCCTGAACTAAGAGATAAGGCGTGGGTGATAGCAGCGTGAGTGCTCAACCCTTTCCTCTTACAGCCATTTGCAGATGACGAGGAACTAGTTTTCTGCTTCAGTACATCAGTGCCATGACTCTTACTTGCTCCAGGCTGTCAGAAAACAAGTGGTAGTTCTGAGCTCTTCAGATGCCATGGAAAACATCAGAAGGCCATTGCTCAGATTGTTGCTGTTGGGTTTCCTTTACCTGGGAGTTGATTTACTGTTCCTTTGAATATCCTGGTCCTTCCAGCAGTAAGGGGTATCACTTGGTCACCATTTGGAGTTCTTGCTCAGTTAAGAAGTCAGGGAGATAGAGAAGATGATGGTCACACCATTGGCAAGGCAGCATAAGAAAGAGATGTGAACAAGAAGGTCTTGAGTCTCCTGCTCCTCAGGGTCTGGTACCAACTCTCTGGAGAAGTGAAAACACATTTGCCCAGCTCGGAGACAGGGAAACTTAATTAGGCTGTTATCAGATACTTAATTTTCATGGAGTGTTTCCTGCACGGGAGCTTCCTTGAGGCATTGATGGCAGAGCAGTGCAGTTCACTCAGCTCTTTTTTTGTTTTATGTCATATTTTTATTTCAGACACTGGTGCACGGCTGCCAGGAGCAGGTCTCTTCTCTCTGTGGACACCCTGAGCCTTGAAGCTCTTCCCTCCTTTGCACAGACTTCTCTTAGCTGGTTGTTTCTCAGGTGGTTTGCCCTCGCTGCCTCACCTTGGCCTTGCAGGCGACAGGTTCCCATGTGATAAGGACATTTTTCTTGGGAGGACTTTGTCCCACCCAGGGAAAACCCAACTCGCTGAAGGCACCTTGCGGCCCTTGACCAGCAGAGGGATCCCGAACCCTGCGAGAAAGGGAATTCCGAGTCCTCTGCCATAGCCAGGAAGCAAGTTTTGAAAAATTACAGGCAAGGAAACGGTGTTTAAAGGTTTAAGTTGATTCCTATCAACGCTTGCAGCGTGTTAACTGTAAGATGAAGCATTCCCTGTTCCCTGTACCTGTTACTGGGTAGCTCCAGGGATGAAAATCTTTAGGGAATCTCTGAAAACACAACCTTTTTGAAAATGTATATTTACTGTTTATAATTGATTATTTATTTCTATTTAATAGTGATTGGTTTATATCCAAAATTTTTATACTTGCTTCTTGCTGCCTTTTTCATATCTAGTTTTGTCTTAATTCTGTCCCCACTTCTACCAAGTATCTTTTAAATCATTCCTTCACATAGCAGCAGGATAGGTGAAAAAAACCTCAGGATGGAGGATAATACGTGGCCATCCAGTACCTGAAGGGACCTACAAGAAAGCTGGGGAGGGCAGTTAATGATAGAACAGGGGGAAATGGCTTTAAACTGAAAGAGGGGAGGTTTAGATTAGATATTAGGAAGAAATTCTTCGGTGTGAGGGTGGTCAGACACTGGAACAGGTTGGGCAGAGAAGCTGTGGCTGCTCCTCCCTGGCAGTGTTGAAGGCCAGGTTGGATGAGGCTTTGAGCAACCTGGTCTAGTGGAAGGTGTCCCTGCTGCTGGCAGGGGGGTTGGGACTGGATGAGCTTTAAGGTCCCTTCCCACCCAAACCAGGCTGGGATTCTCTGATAAGGTAATTAGAAACAGCAAGTTAGCAAATGATCATAGAATCCCAGACCGGTTTGGGTTGGGAGGGACCTTAAAGCTCATCCAGTTCCAACCCCTCTGCCATCAGCAGGGACACCTTCCACTAGACCAGGTGATGGGTTTGACAGTTTGTTTTAGACAGTTTTGAAGACAAAGTGAGGAACAGAATTTGTTACAGTCTGTTCTTTGCTCAAGCCTGTAGCTGTTCCTAACACTGCCATGCTATGGAACGATGCTTGAACACGTCCCCGCTGAAATGATTTTGGGGGCAGTTCATTGAGCTTAGGTGAGAACATTTCCTAGTTGAACAGCAGCAACCCATCTTGGCAGAAAAGGAGTGATTAGCAGTAAAATGGCACGCAGAGGTTGGGAATGAATCCCTGGGCCACTTCATTTCATCTTGTTGACATACCCTTGTTTGCAGGAGGGCTGACGAACGGCAGTGGCCGTTACATCTCCGCTGCTCCTGGAGCTGAAGCCAAGTACCGCAGCGCGAGCAGTGCCTCCAGCCTCTTCAGCCCCAGCAGCACGC
>NW_010315110.1:9332-14647 GCF_000700745.2 Antrostomus carolinensis
CCTCTGGTCGAAGCAGGCTGCTTGAAGACTTTCGCAATAACCGGTACCCTAATTTACAGCTGAGGGAGATTGCCGGGCACATCATGGAGTTCTCCCAAGATCAGCATGGATCCAGGTGGGATTAAAAACCTTGTGCTATGGGAAAATCTTGAGACAGCTGCTGTCTGAGTTAGTTTAAGTTTTGCCATTTGCATCCCATCCTGATGCAAAGAGGCAGAACAAGGAAAAGGAGGTATGAGAAGCCAAACAGTGTAACACTGACCCTTCTTTTTAAAGGTCATTTGGGTGGAAATGCTGACAGCAAGAGTTCCTCCTCTAAAGAAGAGCTTGTTTGCTTCATAATTTGCTTGCTAGTCCCACTGGCATAGCTTAACTCATTTTAAAGAACCACCTGGACCTGAGATCTTGCTGTATTACTCTATTGAGATCTACTTTGCTTGGTATGAGGAGATACTTGGGGTACCAACATGTGGGCATGAACCTCGTGGCTGTGACCATCTGAGGTTTCAGATGGCTGCACAGGGCAACTGTGTGTTAAAAGATTTATGTTTTGCAAGAGCTTAGTGTGTGAGGCTTTTGAATGGATTTGTATTAACAAATATGTTGAGGGCGTATGTGCTGTTGGCATCACACCAGCCCTATTTTTCAGGTTTATTCAGCTGAAACTGGAGCGTGCTACCCCAGCAGAACGTCAGCTTGTCTTCAACGAGATCCTCCAGGCAGCTTATCAGTTGATGGTCGATGTATTTGGAAATTATGTCATCCAGAAGTTCTTTGAAGTAAGTCTATGCTCCCCTGCAAGTCTTACTCAGCTGCCTGCTGTCCTGAGGTATTGGATAAGCTCACAGGAACCCCGCTTTTTGGCTAAAACAGCGGATATCTGTCAACGCTGATGTCACCTCCTCCCCACAGTCTGTTGCATCATTCCTGTTGGGGTGACTGAGGTGTGGGACTCGTAAAGATTCATCTGAAAAATAACACTTTGAGGTGCAAAAGGTGTAGGAATAAACAGCAACATATCCAGGAGATGTAGGTCCAACAGAGCTTTCCATGGATGCTGAGCTGTCAGTACTTGTGTATTTAGGAACAAAAGAGAAACTTTTCAGTGAGCAGCATCCGCTGGAGGCAAATGTTGTGTTTTCATCCCAGGAGGTTGGGCAGATGCCCATCTCTCTTCTTGAAACTTGCCTGTTCCTTCTCCACGAAGCCTTGGTGGTTCTTTTATCCAGTGATTTTATAGCAGCCTGTCAAGGGTTAGTGAACTGGCACATGTCACCCTGGTGACTCCAGCACCTCTGACTCTGGAGTTTTTCACGTGTCGGGCATGTCTGACAGACACAGAACAGACGTCTGGCTGCTGCCTCTTCACATTCATTGAGGTGTGCGTGGTAGTTTCTTCTATTTTTTTTTTCAGTAGGCACAGTGTTTCTTGGTGAACACTTCAGCGTGACAGCATGGGAGGGCTGCTGGGCTGCTCAGCTGCGTGGGGTTGGGGTTTGTGCTTGTAGTGATTGATTTTCATTTTCCCAGTTTGGCAGCCTGGAACAGAAGTTAGCCTTGGCAGAAAGGATCCGTGGGCATGTTCTGTCCCTGGCTCTGCAGATGTATGGCTGTAGGGTGATCCAGAAGGCCCTGGAGTTTATTCCCCCAGACCAGCAGGTAATTGTAAGTTTCAATTTTAACTTTCTTCTTGATGTTCTAACGTTCCTTGCTGTTTGGTGACCTCAACTGCGACCTGTTCATCTTGTGGCTGGTGTTCATTTGGTTTGGTTTATGGCATGTTTGTTATGTTTCATGTGCATGATAAGTACCTGACACTGTTCTTAGGTCTCGTTGTCATCTCCTTGTTCCACTTAACTGGTTAATGGTGTTGGTTCCCTCTTAATTCCCTGAAATCAGATTATCTATGTAGGGGAAACTGAGAATGATGGTGAATTAGAAGATATTTTTAAATCCCTGGAGGGAAGCAGTGCCAGAGTTTTGCCTTTAATATTTACTGAGATATGTGGGTCAATATTCTGCTTTCCTGCAGTGAGATGTATGAGGAGCTCCTAGTTCCTGTTGAGCCAGGCCTGGCATTGGAGAGCTGTGGATGATAGCCAGAGTCCCACTCAAAGCTCATTAATAAAGCAGCTCCTCTGGGGTTTTATGAACAATGAATTAAGATGAAAAATACGCTAGGCAGGCTAGCTAATAAAGGTGTTGGGAACCAAAATACATGAATCTCAGTGTAGGTTATTAAATAATAAAAAAAAAACGAACTGAAAGAGGCTTTAGGAATTCTCCTTCCCTTTAGGTTGAGCCTGAGCTAAGCTGTTGCCTTAGTGTGTCAGCAGCGTGGTGCCCAAGCTCCAGCACTACTGGTCTGAGGATTTACTAATTTACTGGTCTTCCTCCAGAATGGTATTTTTTAGTACTCTGTGCTCCTGAAATGCAAAGTTTTGTATCAATTCCAAAACTGAACTCACCCAGTTTTGTAATATTGTTAAATTCCAAAAAAACTGTCATTCTCTGTTTTCTAATTGTGAAGCTCTTAGCCTGCACATGTGGTATGTTAATCATCTAAACTTTATCTGCTCAGATTCCTTAATTATCATACAGTGCTACCTTACCTGTGTGAAATACCAGCAAGTTCTTACCCTAATGCTGACCCCATTTTTAGTGATATATGAAGCTAATACCTGGAAAGTTTGTGAAGTTTGGGCATTTTAGGTTTCCTTCTGTTTGAGGCCCTCGGAGAAGGAAATGGGGATGCACAGTAAAGTTGTGGATCAGTAAAATTTCTTCAGTTTGGATACTTAACTTGTGAGAGGACACTCAGGTTTAATAAAAGGAGGAGTTAATTTTGTAATAGTATTTTTCTTGGTGGTTTCTGTAGCACAGCAAACTTCAGTTCAGCACTTGGCCACTGGGAAACTTCCAGTTTGAAATACACGGGTGCATCCTTCATACCTGTCATCTTCTTGACCACGTTTAGCAGTGAAAACTTTGCATTTATCAGCCGTGAATCCTGGTGGTGCTTTCTGTTTGTCTTTCTCTCCTCCTAATAGAATGAGATGGTACGAGAGTTGGATGGCCACGTCCTCAAGTGCGTGAAAGACCAAAACGGTAATCATGTGGTGCAGAAGTGTATTGAGTGTGTGCAGCCTCAGTCCCTTCAGTTTATCATTGATGCATTTAAGGGACAGGTAAGTCTTTGACCCAGATACTGACTCTCATTCTTTGTGTTCTTGTCTGTTGCTTTGAATAACCTGAGAGTGTCTGTAACTTGTTCGGCTATTTTGAATTTAAAATTTTAGCAAGTGTCAGTTGAAAGGTTGATGCGGCCACATTAGGGAGCCTAGAAACTCTTTGGTCATGTCTGTTAGCATTTTTGTGCAGGTATATCACAGTGTCAACACTGTAGTAGTTTAACTACATTTTATACTACATTGTAGTAGTTTAACTTGGCTGGCAGCCAAACACCACACAGCCGCTTGCATTTCCCCCCACCCAGGGAATAGGGGAGGGAACTGGAGGGGTAAAGGTAAGGAGACTCCTAGGTTGAGATAACAATTTAATAATTGGAGTAAAATAAACTTAAAATAGTAATTATAATGATTATAATATATATAAATGAGTGATGCACAGTACAGTTGCTCACCACCCATCAGTAGTGATCCCAGAGGAGAGAAAAGGAACCCTGAACCTGAAACTGCAATCTCGGAAGAGAGAGCCCAAGCGATTCCCGAGAGAATCTTCCTGCATTCCGGTCAACCCTGGTTAATGTACTGACCATGACATGACATGAGATGGAATATCTCATTAGCATATCCAAATGCCAATCCTGGGTTTTGCTAATTACTACACTTCCCCCCTCCCAGTCCTTTGCACTCACAAACTCCCCAAACACGATGTCCTTGTACCTTATCAACATTCTTCTCACAACAAATCCCACACTGAAACCAAACCACAGTGCTTTCTGACTGCTAAGAAGAACATTAACTCTCTCCCAGCAAAAACCAGGACAAGCATCCTTGCAAAAATCTGTTTTCCTGGAACATCCAAGTATTTTTTGTCTGATGGAGGGGAAAACAAGTCTCTTACTAATCCATCTTCATAGTAAAGGTGGTGAGTTTTGTAATGGGTATAGTAAGCTTCCATTATGATTCCTGTCTGTGAGGACTGCTATTCCCCAGGGTCTCAGACCAGGGGAAAAACATGAGTTTCATCTAGAAAAGGGCAGTTACTTGTGCTTCATTCTCTCAGTTTCTTCTTAGTATCCTCTCCTGAATTGATGTCCTGAATATTCATTGTGTAACTGGCTTTATTCTGCCTGTAGTCAGCTTGTCTTCTATTACAAAAGTGCTGGTTTGGGCGTTTCCAACTTCAACTTAATTGGCTTTGGAGGGGGACTTTGAAGTGTTGAGGGTTTTGCCAGAGGGATGTGAGGATAGCCTGGGGTGGTTATAGCAGGAACCAGGCTTTATTAGTCTGACTGTTCGTGGAACAGCTGTGAAAGTGAGGACTTGCTTGGCTATGTCAAAACAAGCAGGATTCGAGCTGGAAACTAGCTCAGCAGATTTGCTGGTTAGAGTTTAGCTTTGGACCTTCTGCTGAGGGGTTAGGCGAGGCAGAAATACCTCTGGGAATGGTTGATGTCACTGACAATTCTTTGACCAGCCATCCCAGTTTCGTCTGAACTTTCATATGAAAGATTAAACTATCACCTCAAGTCTGTTTTTCTGCAGTTAATTGCACTTTGAGTCCTGTTTTCCTGCACCGTTTACTCAATAGTTATTAAAAATGTGTAGACGGTCCATTTAACTTCAATGCTTGGATTTGCTACTTGTGTTAATTTTAAGCAACCAAATAGGACTTTGTGCTTTAGACAGAAAACTGTGCAGCAATAATAAAATGTGTCATGTTCTTACCAACAGATTTGGTAATCCGTTAGAAATGAGAAAGAAGGTTCTTTTGTTGTCACTTCTCCTAAGCACAGTTAAGGCTTTTAAACAAATCCAGATAGTTGAGGAAAATCCTTTGCTGAGCATTTTTCACCTTTCTGGTTCTTACCATTTCTTTCACAGCTGAAAGTAGGTGGCAGGCAAACAGTGTGCTGGATTTATTCTTCTGAAACGGTGTTTTAACACAGCTTCTAATAATGCTGGGCTGTGTCCCAGTGTTCTTTTTATTAATCAAGAGGCTTTACCGTTCGTTTTCCTCTTTCATGAATGGGGACAAGGGGTTCAAATGCACCCTCAGTCACTTTCCAGAGGACACCAAGCTGGGTTGGTGTCAGTTCCCAGCAGGACCAGGAAAGTTCTCTTCCCCCT
>NW_010315111.1:0-313 GCF_000700745.2 Antrostomus carolinensis
TTGGTTTTTTGTTTGTTTGTTTGTTTTTTTAGGGGGAAGGGAGTGGGCTCGGGGAGCTTTCTGCAGTAGGTTGTGTTTGTCAGAGTTGGGACAGAGGAAAGTTAAAAGATGAGGAAAACTTTGCAGGGGGGAAGAAAGGAATGGGGGCTGTGAGGCTGGGCAAGGTGGGGGGGCTCCTCTGGGTGCCCGGGGACACTGCAGAGGGTCACACATTGCTGCTTGGGGACTTTCTCAGGGGAGCAAGGTGTGCAGAAGCGCAGAGGAACAATTTTAAGGGGGGGACGGGACCAGAGGGGGGGCTTTGTTCATCCGA
>NW_010315111.1:394-7656 GCF_000700745.2 Antrostomus carolinensis
CTTGTCTTCCCTTGCCGCCTGCGCTCCACTTTGTCCCTTTGAGAAAGTGATAGTTGCCTTGGGTTTTGTTCCCTTCTTCTCGTATTCGCGCTTTCTAGAGTAAGAGTTGCAACTCCGGGAAACTTACTCGTGCTCTTTGTACTCTTCTTAATTCTCTTGATCAGTCTAGTGTCTTCTTATTTCCCCTTCCATTTTCCTGTGCTATGTAACAACCACCACTTCTCTTTGTTTTTCATCCCAGTCCTCTACTTTCTCCTTCCTATGTTCTGTTCTTGTCCTAATTTGCCAGTTCTCCCTCTCTCTCCTTAGATCTATCCGCTGCAGAATTTCTAAAGTCTCTACTTTTCTACTTTCTATTGTCACTTATTCTCCTCCTTTCCTGGTCCTTTTACACTTATTCTTCTATCTATATGTTTGCTTGCAGTTCCCCTGAAAAGCTTCTTTTGCCAGGATCTTTCTTTTCATGCATACGTAGGTACCATCAGGTTTCTCCTGATATAAAACAAACATAAAAGTTTCATCTCATTCCCTCTTCTAAAATCATTCTTCTGTGATCTGCCCTGTGAGCACATTATTCGGTTACGCAGATGTAGCTTCCAACAAAAATTCTTGTGCATCCACCAGTATTCACCTTCTCCTTTCTTCTTGTCTTTATATCTGTGCATATGCATCTTCTGGTCTCTAAAAGCTTGTTCTAGTTCCTCTCCCTCATCTTTGGTGTGGAAATTTGTTCTTTCCCCTTTCCCCCATTCCAGCTTGGCAAACGTGCTGCTCTTCACTGTGTTATTCCCTCCCATGCATAGTA
The DNA here is from genome assembly GCF_000700745.2 of Antrostomus carolinensis. Lineage (NCBI taxonomy): Eukaryota > Metazoa > Chordata > Aves > Caprimulgiformes > Caprimulgidae > Antrostomus > Antrostomus carolinensis. Next base: position 1,200 of record NW_010315111.1, read on the forward strand.
CTCAAAGTTTTCTCTCCATTCCAAATATTCCCCTTCCCAACCTAAGGAAAAATTTGTTGTTGGCACTCCTGAAGGAGTGGTGCAGCAGGAGTACCACCACCGACAGCCGTGGGTTTGGCTGCTTTGGCTTGTTCATTGCTGGGCCAAGTGGCAGCAGTGGTGGCTGTTGCCAGAGCCCCGGCTGCTCGAGCACTTCTGCTGGTGAAGGTGCCATGGTGGGACACTGAGTCAGGGCTAAGGGAGGAGAAAAGATCACCATGAAGTTCTCCTCTTCCACCATCCTAATACATGTCCTTCAAAAGGGCTGATGAGTTTTAATTTTACTACTTGAGGCTTTTTTATCGACTTATTCTTGACATGAGTTTTGAAATACCTGCCGGGGCAGTTGAAGAGCCTTTGTATTAAATTCTTTTCCTGGCATTTCAGTGCTTTCTGTAATGTAAGACTACAATATGTAAAGAAATATGAAAGCCTTTTTCTTAAGGCATTAAAAGTTAGAGTGACATCATCCAGCTCGATTCTTCTGTTACACTCCAGGCTGGTGATGTTTTTAAAGTGAAATGCCATGCTTTCAGTTTAGGATGGATCTAAATCTGTGAAGATAGATGAGTTTGAAATGATTTGGAAAATGTAACTTTATATTGGTATGATGGTCCCCGCCGTGGTGCAGCAGTTACTGTGCTGAACTAACCCTTCTTCCTCTTATTTGAACAGGTCAGGACACGGTCGTCAGGCAAATGGGATGGTTGCCAAAACACCAGTCTCGGATGGGTGCCATATCGTGTTATCCTTTGGATGGTGGAATACAGCTTGGGATTCTTCAGGGGTGGTTAACTTGGTACAAACTGCACTGTAGAGCTGCTGAACATCTTTAACTCTTTGGATTCACACCGAATGGGCTCCTGGAATAAGTGGAAGAGCCTCTTGTGGCAACTTGAGGATATTGTGGAAAATGCTTCTGAGACCCATTTGGATTATATCGCTGTCTGACATCAAGGTCCTGCAGCTGATGAAAGGTATGTTTCTCCTCTCATCTCGTACATCAAAATAATAAGCAGTCGTCTTAATTTTAAACAAACTAGCTTTGTAACCTTGTATTATTTTTGGTTTTGCCTTGCTGCTGCTGCCTACCAGTAGTTTTGAGTGGTGTAATCTGTCAGAAATGCCTTGCTAATGGTTTGGCAATGTTTATATCTTAAATATAGAAGGAAAAACTGGACATGAAGTGTTTTTGTTTTCAGAGGTAACTGATATTTTCAAGGTAATGACTTTGTTTGGTCTAGAAGTGCTTAGCAGCTTTAGAAAGTTAGACTAGTTAACTTTTAAGAAAAATGAGTTAAAAACAACTTAAACAAAGCATTTTCCACAGTTACGGTCTTCCAAATAGCCTACTTTGTTTAAAGATGGGTTACTATTTTGAGTTGAACTTAACAAAACAACCTTCTATTATTTAACCTCTCTTCTTCCAAATAGTAACAAAAATGGATGTCTTGTGTGGGGGAGGGAGCACATAGAAGTATTTAACTTAAAAATTCAAGGAATTCTTTAGTTTCCTATGTTTTTAAAGTTTTGATTTAAGGCTTCTTGCAGAGCTTGTTTCATCCTGAGTGTCCTAGGACTTTGGAAGTCTATCGAGTGCAGATAGTGCTCGATTTTTTTTGTTACTGTGTGAGATAACGGATTTACAAAAATTAAATCAAAACTAGTGGAGAAAACAGGCTGTTAAAGAGTTATTAATGAATAACAAATTATTCTTGAATCTAGATTAAGTGTTAATCCAATGGTGAGGAAATCGTTGACCCCCTTAATGAACTGTGAAAACTCCAAGGCAAATTTTAAAACTATTTAAAATCTGATCCTTTTACACCTGTTTTGCGCACTTCTTATTTTATAGCTGAAAATGAATGACATGAAAATAGTTGGGTTTGCTGCTTATTTCAGCTCAACTGATTGGTTCCATCCTATACCATATGTAGGGCAGGCAAGTATTCATAATCTTAAGAAAAGTGCTGAGCTGGCTGGCCTACTTTAGAGCAAAATAGAAATCTGAACAAATAATCACTTGTTATCCTTTCTGGTTGTAAACAGAGATACGAGAAACAATGCAGTCCTGATTTCTTGGTTCTGTGTTTTAGTAAAAACCTACTCTTGATTTTCTTGATTATTGAGGATAAGCTTTTTGTTAGATACTGAACACAATTCATGTACGTTTAGATTTCCATTCATAATATTATTGTTTGGCATTTGTACTGTTTTTGAACTTTGGATGAGCTAAGTTAGCCAGGTGAAATTTGTTATTTTGAAGTCTTGAAAAAGGAGAGTCTTAGGCTGTTTGTGGAAAGAGGAAAAAAAGAATAATAAATGGATTGTGCTGGATAAAAAGAGCTGCTATCCAGTGTCATCTTGAAAAAGAAGCTCACTCATTATGTTTCTGTATTTAAAGGAAACCAAAACTGTGATCCTTTTTTTTTTTCCTCTGTGCAGATTTTCTCCTTGTTCAGTTTCTTCTTGGGCACTTGCTGCTCTTTAGGAAAACTAAACTGGACAGAAAAGATACAACTTTATCTGCATGAGAGCTGTTCCTTTTCATCAACACTGAAAACTGAAGTAAATTTTTGCTCACAGTTAATGTAAATAGAGACAACTCCTTATCGTAGCTGAACTGGAGAGTTTGTGTAAATTGAACTTCATCATTGCTGTAGGATATATTATGCCATTTATTAGATATATTTATGTCTGTTTCTACCTGGAACATTTCAAACATTGATCACTTGGTGACAAAACTGTTAAGATTTAAAGAGGAGGGGAATACAATTTATCTGTCTTCAAATTTCTTTGGACTATTTCCAATAAAACAAAAAGAAGTATTCCCATATTGGGAGATAAGATCTGTGGAGAAAGGAAAGTAGGGCCAGCTGGGAAACATTTAGCAGTGTCGTTCCCAGTAGGCAGGTGTGTTGCGTTGGGGGCAGGAGTGAACCTTCAGGCACAGAGACATGGAACATGCTTTTGACTCCTGGCTGGAGTGTCCCTGTACCTTTCTCCTGGGAGCAGCCCCAGCAAAAAGGGGGGTAGCAAGAGCAGGTGAGATGTGGGATGGATGGAGGCTGAGCTGCGGAAAAGGCAGCACCTGGGCATTGGGAGAGGTGCTGGGGAGCACCTGCTTGAGCTGGGCAGGGCTGTGAGGAGCTCAGGAGCTGCTGCAAGAGGAGGGTTTCAGGTACTTGAGCCCTAAGACTGTAGTTCTAGAAAAGTGAGTGAAAATCAGAGTTGTTCCTGTGGTTTCTCCCTGGTTACCATTGGGCTGTTGCTTTCTTTGATTGTGACTGTCCTGGAAGTTGATGGAAGCCCTTGCAGGTCTCCTGGGCAGCAAGGGCTTGGGGGTGAGCTCTGAACGCCCCCTCACAAGCCTACCTTGGGATGTGTGGTCGTTAAGCTGGTAGTAAGACTTACACCTAAACCAAATTAAACCAAATGCAGACAGTCTGAACATCGTTTCCTCCTTTCACTGTACTCTCAGCTAAGAAAGTCTTTTAGCCAGTGTGCTTTGTTGCATGAGAAAATATCTTGCTCTGCATACCTGAGGAGAGATGGGAGGATGTCTCAGACCAACAGAGCACAAGTGCAGAGGAGATGTAAGAGGCTGCAAGATGTGATTTTACGGCGGGTTGTGGGTGGGAGAGTTGTGGTGTTGGAGATGTGCATTGTGGTGAATGGGCAGAGGAGAGAAGAGCAGGTTTTGTAACCTCTGGCTTTTTTTTAGCTAGCCCATGAGGGAGTTGGTATATGGAATAAGTTCCTAGCAGTGAACATGTAAGAAGGTAGAAAGGAAAACGTGATAAATACTTTATTTCTTTGATTTTTCCTTCCCTTTAGTGAGGTATTTTTTAGTGGGAATGAACTTCAGAATGACCAAGTAAGGTAGAAATTTCTGTAGACCTGTGTGTCCCACTGGTTCCTGAAACAGAGCAAGGACAGGGATGTTTTCTGGAGGCCTGCTGCCTTTCACCCCTCCAGTGAGAGACCCCACTCCTGGCTGTGCAGAACCAAGGAGCCTCCTTCTCTGGAGGCTTTGCCAAAGTGTCCTCCTTGGGAGGCAGAGGTACAGTTTGACTCTTGAATAACATTTGGGGAGAAGTCTTTTGAAAGCACGATTGTTAATCTCTGAAAGAGCTCACAAACAATCCCAAGAGTATTGTGCAATTATGAGGAGGATGGCATGGTGAGTAGTGACTTTGTGCTCCTCACATGGGAGGTGAGGTAGAAGCTGTAGGACAGGGTGTGCTTCTAGAAGGGAGCTGGCTTTGTAGCTTTGGTTCCATAGGAAGTGTTATTGATAACAGTGGTATTCTGTTTGCTTTGCTCAATTCTGGTTGAATCTCATGTGCTTAATCATATAGTTCCATGTAAGTAGAAATCACAATTGCAAATATGACTTTTAAAATCCATTTTTCTGCGTTCACTCATCTGTCACCTTACCAGGTAACTTGAAGTACAGTACTCTTACAGAACCAGTATGAGCACTGGAGTAGGGTTTGCTTCTTTTTACCTTGTGTGAGCAAATTTCACGAGAGAAATAAAGGAAAGTCAACTGAGGCTGGAAGGAGAAAGTCACCATGTGAAATCTGGGAGCAGTGTGTAGGGGTTTACATCCTCCCATTTTATTACAGTTATGGTTGAGAAATACTTGTATGAAAACTTAAAATGAAAAGGAAACTTCCAACATGTGAGTTACTTTCTGTAAAATGCTCTCAGTTGTGTCAGGGCAGAGGCAGATGTTATCTGCTATACAGTTTTCTTTCTCTTGATTGGATTCATTTTATGTAGCAAGAAGCTTTCCAGCTTGCTAATGCATTCTGTTTTGGTTCTTTTTACTTGCGTTGTCATAAGATGAAATTTTTCACAACTATTCATGAAGGCTAACGTAGGGTGCTATTGTGCTTGATACCTTAACCTTTCCTTGATTAAAATGTATAGATGTGTTTGGCTTCAGTAGGAGGAAATGGCTAAACTAGGGGGATTAAGAATATTTTAACACAAAATTAAATGTGGTCTTTGTGGAAGGACAGGGACAGTGCTTCCTCTGAAAGGTTGTAAGACTACTGCGTGTGTGGATTCTGTATTCGTATCTATGAATATTTTTAATTAGTGAGAACATAGTGTGTTTAGTTTGGTAGAAAGAAGAGGAAAATGCTCATACCTAATCTAAACGTGCACTCTCCTGCTAAAAATAGCAAAATGATTACACTTTTTATGTTTCAAAACTAAAAAAACCCTATACTTAATTTAAGAATAATGTTGCCACCCTATGAAATATACTGCATTTTGGTACATGTTCCAGTATCCATTTTTCTGTCACTTTTCTCTGTGTGGTTTTTCTTCAACTGTGTTCCTAAAGCATTTTGTACATGAAAAGCGTGGTGTCTAGTCCTGCCTGGGCAGATGAGTGTGACGTTGCTCTAGATGTTGGCATTACCTCTCCCTCAGAGATGAGGGAGAGCAGTGAAGTACAGAACCATGAATGTTTGCATGGGATTCCTTGCAAGTGTGGGTGGGTATGGGGAGGAAGGCACGTGGTTGTCATAAAATGCAGTAAGTGGGCAAGGGGAGTGGGTATTCTGGGCTAATAAGGATGGAGCCTGACTTAGATGTGAACCAGGGATGGTCGGTGAGGAAAGGAAGCAGTGAGGCATCTTGAAAATGAGGGCTGGTTGCTGGTGATTGATGTGATAGAGGAAGGAGAGGTGGATTTTGTGGGTATGGATGAGAAACTGTCATAATTTGTGTGTCTGGAGGCCTGTGCCATCAGAGCATTTCTAATGGGAAAATGTAGTGAAATCTTTAAATGGCCGTAGTGTAGGTTTATAAATATCTCGGGGGGTCAGTAGCGTTGGCTTCTTTTTTGGTGAATGACAAAATGATTTCTGTTTAATACTGTACAAAGGAGCAAAGTTAACTTTAGCGTGCCATGTTTTGAATTAAATTAGCTCCCAAAATAACTGTGGTCTTCGGTCGAGGATACAATTCAGCTGCTTCTGTTTGGCTTTGCAACACTGTGCAGGGCAAAAATTCCTTTAGGTAAGTGGTTCAGGAATTGCATATGTTGTTTGGAGATTATTTCAGAGGTGAGACTTTGTGTGGCTGCTCGTTTAGTTATCTTTCGGATTTGCAAACGGGTTTTCGGTTGGCATCAGTGTTGCTGTGTGCATATGCTCTGACAAGAACAAAAGTTGTGATGGCTCCAGAATACCTAAGAAGGGGCCCTGGATTATGCAGCAGTTGCTGAGGTGTCTCTAAGCAACCCGCTGCTTTTGTGCCTGCAGGGTGTTAATTTAGACCCGTAAGCTACTGGATGATAGTGCTACTGGACTCGATCTGTTAAGTCTGGCTTCTCTGCTGAGCTTGCCTATGATGTGGCTTCATCTGCAGAGGGATCTGGAGAAGCTGGATCCATGGG
>NW_010315112.1:0-752 GCF_000700745.2 Antrostomus carolinensis
GTGCGGGGGGTGCGGGTGTGCGTTAGAAAGGGAGCGATGAGTGGAAAACGAAGGCGCTCCCTCAGAAACGTTCCCGTGTCTGCAAACCGCTGCTGGCTCTTTGGTACGTGGTGCTCAGAAGCGTGCGGGCTGTCCCGCAGAGCTCGGGGGGGGCACCTGCAGGGACTCTAATAGTGCCTTGTACGGCAAATACCTGCCTTGCGGCGCCCGGGGGGTTACCTCTTTTCCATTAAAAACACTTAAAGGAATGTCTGTAGTCGGCTCTTCGCCACATCTATTCTTTCACCTGCGTCCTTAAGGTAAACTGCCTATTTCCGTGACAAATGAGAAAACGAGGCTTAAATGGAGAATCCTCTGGACTGATCTGGTACGAAAGCAGCTCCAGTCAGTCTGAAAACCCACCTGCCTCCAAAACCAGTATGTTAGCACTCACTCTTGCTGCAGTCGTTAGGAAAAAAAATCTCTTTATAGGTATAGATGGAAATTTTAATAAATTTCCTGTGTATTTGTAAATTAGACTCATAGAATCATAGAATGGATTGGGTTGGAAGGGACCTTAAAGATCATCTAGTTCGGAAGATTTGCGTTAAGATACTTCTCGTAAATGCACAACCTGGTTAGGAGCTAAGGGGAAACAGGCCTGTGCTGACCACACCAGGTACGTACTGAGCGGTGTTTGCCAGTGCGCTGCGCAGACACCGCCCTTGCACAACCTGGTTAGGAGCTAAGGGGAAACAGGCCTGTGCTGACCA
>NW_010315113.1:0-1960 GCF_000700745.2 Antrostomus carolinensis
TGGTGCTGATCCAGGTTGGGAAACGTCACTATCCATTTGCTTGTGGCCAAGCTCCTTCCCAAAACTGGTTATAAAGGATACAGCTCATAGTGTTTTTCTGTGTAAGTGTTTTAAATTGGGACCCTCATGTTCCTGACCGTAGGAGTCCATCAGCTGATCCGTTGTAAGTCAAGATTAATTCTTTTTGTGAAGTCTGAGGTTAATGTTTATCCTTCTCGTTTCAAGGGATGCGAGAAGAGCGGAACGGAGTTCTGTGTTCTGAACACCCAGATGTGGAACGGGTGTCAGGAAGGTTCACACGTGATGTGTTGGAATCTTTGCTTTTAGAAAATACATACATTTGTAGGAGGTGATAGTTGGAGGAAAACTACTTGAACTCTGAATTCCTGGAGTGATTTTTTTGCTATTTAATAAATGATGCGAGTTTAATGGTGCCCTTGTTGATTTAGTCCATGGTTCTTCAAGGTCTTTGTTGGACACTATCTAAAAACTAGCTTCCTGTGTGAATGAGGAATCCATTCATCTCTACTCTTTGTGTTTTCACCTTGCAGTTGATGTGACCACAGCACTGCCCTTGCAAGTAGCACCGACTTCAGTCCCTATGGATCTACGCTTGGACCACCAGTTTTCCATGCCCGTGACGGAGCCGACACTGCGGGAACAGCAGCTCCAGCAGGAGCTCCTGGCGCTGAAGCAGAAACAGCAGATCCAGAGACAGATCCTCATTGCCGAGTTTCAGCGACAGCACGAGCAGCTCTCCCGGCAGCACGAGGCCCAGCTGCATGAGCACATCAAAGTAAGTGATGGGCAGCTCCACGTTGGGTGGCATGTGGAAGTGTCCCCTCACCAGGAGGTGCACCAACTAATTTATTTTGAGGGTGGAGATACTGTGCTAGACTTGGTAACCCATGGAGATACTGTGCTAGACTTGGTAATTCATGTTTAGAGAATGATCTCTTGTCAAGGCATGGGAGCACCAAGATTTGAAAAGGTGGAGGAGAGAAAGCAAAGTAAGCTGGTGTCATGTCAAGCATTGTCCACCATCTGCATATATTCAGAAGTTGTGTGCCCACAAGTAGCTTACTTCCCTGGGTTTGGGAAATTTCAGTAGAATTTAACCCAACAGGAGAGCTTTTTGATGACCTCTTCCTAATGCCATGTATTTGGGAGTAGAATGGTGTAGAAGCTGCTCACTGGACATAGCGCAAGGTGCAAACCAAATGGTTGGACCTTGATGTCTCTACAGGAATGGGACAGGCAGATGCAGTTGAGGTGGGTAGATCTACACACCATGAGATTTTTCATGGTTGCACAAGTTAGACCCTGGCCGGGTGCTTTGCGCTGTGGTGTCGCCCGGGCCGGAGAGGAAACGTAACACACGGGCTGAGTAGGAAGTAGAGTTGAGAAGATGGCTGTTGCATCATGAAAATGTTAGACATTATATAAATATTTCACGGTGATAGACGATTGCTATGGCAACAGAAGCTTTCAGAATTGCTAATAGGCTGGCTTTTCAAAGGGGGATTAGCGCTGCACATGGTAAATAGCGTTAATGTAATATTAAAAAGCAACCTCGTTTCAACCTTATATAACTTGATTTTTAATATGGAATCCATGGCAGAGCCGGGGAGGGGGGGGAGAGAGGGGGATTGGAAGTGAATGGTGTGTTATTTACAGACTTTTCAAACACAGCCTGGGTTGGTGAGAACAATTAGTGTTTAAAGACTCATTAACAGCAAATGCCTCTCTCCTTAATGGGTCCTCTGGGTTCTCTTCAGGACAAAGGTGTGGGGAGGTGCACGCGTGTAAATATATTTGTGTGTGCGCTCAGATGTGTGCACAGTAAGCATATATGGATGTGTAAACATGTAGTTCTGTATGTATACATGTGTCTGTCTGTACATATATAGACAGCATCTATATGGTGATCTGGGCAATCACCAGCTGTATGAATCTGAAC
>NW_010315114.1:0-217 GCF_000700745.2 Antrostomus carolinensis
GGGTTTTGAGTGCCCTTTTCTCATTGGCTGTGGGTCCTGGCTGCCTGTTTTTGATTGGCTATGGGTTTTGAGTGCCCTTTTTTGATTGGCCATGGGTTCTGGCTGCCCTTTTCTGATTGGCTGTGGCTTTTTCTTACCCTTTTCTCATTGGCCATGGGTCTGGGTGCCCTTTTCTGAGTGGCTATGGGTTTTGAGTGCCCTTTTCTGATTGGCTTTG
>NW_010315115.1:0-1313 GCF_000700745.2 Antrostomus carolinensis
AACCATTCTATGATACTATGATTCCATGAAATCTCACCCTGAAACCAAACCACAGCTATTCCAGCTCCTGAGAAGGAAATTAACTCTATCCCAGTAAAACCAGGACATGCACCCACCTACCCACTGCCAGGGTCCTGCTTTGGTTGGTTGGGAGGTTGAGGATGAAACTCTACAGCCTCTGGTGTGACTCAAGAGTGAACAGTGTTGTATTTGATCTTGCAGATTGTGGAGGAGACAGCTCTCTTACCTGTGGCTTTCTTCCCGTGCCTGAAGGAGCTGACATTTAACAACAACCCTCTCACCACCACCCGGCGCGGTACAGTATGAGCTGGACACTCCTGCTCTGTCCCTCCTTCATGGTTAGCTCTCTGGGACAGGGACCACATTGCTTCTTGGTGTTCAGACACTCCTGCCACACTGGAGGAGGAGCTTTAGGAGGCCCTCAAGGAGTTGCTTTAATCATTTCTGCTCTCTAAAGAACAATGCAGATGAACACTGATCTTACAAACACCGTTAATGCCCTGCTGCTGCTCCTGGCCCCATCAAAGTCCTTAACAACCCATCCATGACTGTGGCAGCGAGGTCTCAAGCTAGATTTTGCTCCCCAAATGGTGTTTGTCCCACAAAGGGTTTGTCTGAAGCTGGTCCAGGTCCTGCAGCAGCTTTCTGAGCAGAGGGGATAAACCTTAAATATGCCCCTGGCCTTCATAGTTTGAAGGTAGCCAGAAGGCTGCTGATGAAACCTTGTGGTGGTGTTGCTCCCTGCATGAGTTATGATTAGACCAGTCAATAAAACAGGTCAGGATTGTTCTTCTGGCCTTGGTGGCACAAAGCCCACTCTGGTGTGTGTCCTCAGGGCTAAAGCAGCTCCCCACAAAACCGTGTGGCTTCTGCTGTGGTCCCTAAACTGGGCCTGGGCTTGGTTGGCACAGGCCAGAGCGTGCTGCCAGGGCACGGGCTCTGCACCGGCTGCTTGGAGCTGTTTGGAGCTCTGATAAATCTCTGCTTCTCCAGGGCAACCACCTCTGCTGACCCAGGTCCTCCAGCACAACCTGGGGATTAAACTTGTCCGACAGCAGAGCCTAGCTGTGGAGAGGTGGCACTTCTCCATCCCTCTCAAAGCCAGCCGCAAGGTAAGGAGGGACACACCTGGGGAGAGCGGGGTTTTTCTTGCCTAAGGCAGGGATGGAACCCTTGCAGGGCAGGAACTGACTTGCTGGGGAGCACAGGAAGGGCTGGTGGGACACATGAGCCAGCAATGTGCCCTCACAGCCCAGAAGGCCACCTGTATCCTGGGCTGCACCCAGAGCAGC
>NW_010315115.1:1416-3096 GCF_000700745.2 Antrostomus carolinensis
CTCGGCCCCGCTCTCCTCAGCCCCCCCCTGCAGTGCTGCCTCCAGTGCTGGGGCCACCAACAGCACAAGGACATGGAGCTACTGGAGCCAGTGCAGAGGAGGCCACGAGGATGATGCCAGGGCTGGAGCAGCTCTGCTGTGAGGACAGCATTGATATCCGTTGTGTTCCCCCAGGTCACGTCACATCTCCCCAAAGTCACAAAGCAGCCCCTGATGTTGGAAGCTCCTGCCAAGACCTTTTTGTGGAAACAACTCCCAGCTGTGGTGGAGGCTGTGAGAGATGCTGCTGCACCTGCACGTCTGGCCCAGCCACTGCCCCTCATCAGCTCCGAGACCCCAGCCAGCAGCCAGCAGCCAGCACTGAGGGAAGGGGAAGGTGACTCCAGGCCTCCTCCTGCCTCAGCCGAGGAGGACGTTGCATCCTTCTTCATGACACAGGTGAGGCTGGGCTGTAAGTGTTCAGGACTGCAGGGCTTGGCCAGAAATGGTCCATAGATGGATCTTTGTTTCCTAAGTGAATTAACGGTGTGTATGTGCTGTGGGCACCAGTGGTTATAACCCCCCTTCCATTGCAAGGGATTTAAGGAAGGAAGCACTAGTGAGAAGCATAAATCACACAGAATCACACACAGAATCACACACAGAATCACACACAGAATCACCTGGGTTGGAAAAGTCCTTCAAGGTCATCGAGTCCAACCATGAACCCAACACTGACCAGTCCCCTATGACTAACCCATGTCCCTCAGCACTGTGTCTACACGACTCTTCAATCCCTCCAGGGATGGGGACTCCACCACTGCCCTGGGCAACCCCTTCCAATGCCTCAGAACCCTTGCAGCAAAGAAATTCTTCCTCACATCCCATCGGTGGCCTCTTTCACAGGGTGGCACTGGGCTGAGCTGGCTTGGTGGGTAGTCCCAGTATCATCCCTGCAGCGTCTGCTGGAAAACTCCCTCCTAGAACACACCCAGAGCAGCTTTTTGACATGATTTCCCTGAAAATCTTGGGGTTATCACAGCAAAAATGTCTGTGCTGGGATGGGGGTGGCTCCTCTCTCCTCTGGTCCCACTGAGCAGAGATGGGATGAGGTGATGGCTGCGTGGCTTGATCCCACTGGGAGAGACCTCTGGGCACAGCAGGGCAGGCTCTGGCTGACCCCATCAGTTTAACTGGTAAGAAAGAGCTGCTGTGAATTCCTTTATTTTGCTGCTCTGAGGTGGAAGATGTTTCCAGACCCCTGTTGAGACCCATGGCAGAGGACAGCTTGGAGAAGAGTGAGCAGAGGCAGGAAGGAAGCTCCCAGGTTGTTCCAGAGCAATACAAAGGCTACGAGGAGCTGCTTGGTGGAGCCACAGACCCAGATTTTATTGAGCCAGTTGGTGAGTGAAGATAGCAGAGGGCTCCTGCCCTGAAAAGGCTTGGTAGGTTGATGATCAATATGGTCTACCAAGAAAGAAGCAGCAAAGGCTTTTGTTGTCCTGTTTTCCTTCTGGTTCACAGGGATACAGAAGAACGCCCAGGCGCTGCGCTACGTCCTGAAACACCCCCTGGTTTACCGGGATGCCAAGCCACGACTGGACAGTGTGCAGAAACCCTACGTGCCTCAGAAAAAGGTAAAGAGTTGAAGCCCCACCTGCAGTGCTGCCTCCAGTGCTGGGGCCACCAACAGCACAAGGA
>NW_010315115.1:3520-4063 GCF_000700745.2 Antrostomus carolinensis
AGGTCCCTCCCAACCCAAACCAGTCTGGGATTCTGTGATCCACTGTGCTGCTCTGGGGTCACACAAAGCTCATCCAGTGTTGCTCAATAATTTTAGTTGGTGTCTAAATCGTCCCAGCTTGGTCCAAAAATAAGCAATGGTCTCACCTACCTCGTGCAGAAGCACGAGCCCATGTTCACTTGGGAGAGGGGTCAGGAAAAGGAGGTGGGGGATTATTATCAGCCTGGAGGGTGGAGGGGTGACGCGCTACAGCTTCCTGGTCTTCCTTGCAGCGTGGGAGGATGCCCAGCCCTCCTGCCCGAAAGACAAGAGCAGAAGTCCTGGAAGGAATCCTGATGGCCATGAGAAACACCTCGACCATCACTGAAGTCCCCTTGGGTACGTCCCTGTGTCCCCAGTCTCTCCTGCTGATGGCACCACAGAGGCAGGGGCAGGATCTGAGCTGGTGGGACCCCAGGGTGTGGCTGAGGTGGGAATGGGGGGACCCCCCATTGCAGCAGCCTCCCCCCACATCCCTGCAGAGAGGACAAGGGTTTCACCTGC
>NW_010315115.1:4075-10471 GCF_000700745.2 Antrostomus carolinensis
CACCCTCAACCCACCACCAAGGTTGGACCCTGATGCTCTGGTTATTGGTCATCAGAGGGTTAAATGCAGCACAGATGCTGCTGGGGTCCCTTGGATCCACAGCTGGATTAACCCCACCCCAAACCCAGCTGTTGGGAGAAGGAGTAACAGAGGTTTTGTCCCTGAGGTGAAGCAGGACTTGGGTCTTTGAGCACAGACCATGTTTGATCTCCATCCCAGTCCTGATGGTGGTACAATCCTGACCTGCCAGTGCCAGCAGGACCTGGCTGCTCCCCAGTTCTGTTTCTGCACCCATCAGGGAAGAGGAGAGGAAAGGAGGGAAGAAATTCAGACACTTTTTGCAGGGTACAGCAAGAGCCACTGCCCAGGTGACACCCCAGACTATCTCTCTTCACTCTTGAGTTGCCCAAGACCACCAGGATCTTTGCTTTTGGGGCTCCTGTGTTTCATCTGGGTGCCAGGATTGAGCTGGATCCCAGCAGCCACCTTTGTGTCCCTGCTACAGTGATGTCCTCCATGCTGTGGGGACAGGAAAACACTGGGGCTGCTGGCATGGGAGGGAAGATGAAATATTGCAGCCAAGGAGCTGTCCCATCGCTCTCCTCACATCCCTGGTCTTTTCCAGTGTCTGTTTTGCAGAAGAGGAAATCCAACCCCAGGGCATACTGGGAAGCACGGAGGCTGATGGAGGAATTCCAGGAGGTGTTTGAGATCCCCACCACAACCGTCGGGGAGGAGATGACCAAGTCGCTGGGTGAACTGCAGGTGATAAAAGCTCTTCTTGCTGAGGAAACATCTAAACAAGGGAGCCCCAAACAGCTACAGCTGCCAGGGAAGAGAATGGCCAAGAAAATGCCCAAAGTTTAGTCAGGGGTTGAATAAAGTGTCCCACACCTTGGTCCTCTTGGATGAAATGTGTGTTATTTTGTAAAAAAAGGATCTGAAGCTACAGGAGAGTGTCCAGAGACAACAATTGGTGAAGGGTTTAGAGGGGAAGGGTGTGAGGAGAGGCTGAAGGCACTTGGGTTGTTCAGCCTGGAGAAGAGGAGACTGAGAGGAGATCTCATGGGGGTCTAGAACTTCCTCCCAAGGGGAAGAGGAGGGGCAGGCACTGATCTCTTCTCTCTGGTCACCAACGAATGCCAGGAGCAGAGGACATGGCAGGAAGATGTGGCAGGGGAGGGTGAGGTTGGCCATGAGGAAAAGGTTCTTCAGGCACCCAGAGGGTGGTGGAGCACTGGAACAGGCTCCCCAGGGAGGTGCTCATGGCACCAAGCCTGACAAGATTCCAGCAGCATTTGGCCAAGGCCCTCAGGGACATGGTGTGAATGTTGGGATTGTCCTGTGCAGGGACAGGAGTTGGACTCCATCATCCTGGTGGGTCCTTCCAACTCACAATATTCTGTGACTCTATAAACTTGTTTTGAGACATTTTTCCCCTCCTGAAGTTGGAAAATCCAGTGTGGTGACAAGATTAATCTCAGGCTTCAGGCAGCAATTTCCAGCTTGGAAATCCCTTTCTCGCCAAGGAGACCAGCTCCACTGCGGGTCAGTCTGCACTGGGGAGGAGAATCGTGCCAAAAAGGGGCTTTTTTGGGCCTTTCCCAGCTGGGAAAGCAGCTCATCTGTGCCAGGGGAGGGATTGAAGAGTCGTGTAGACACTGTGCTGAGGGACATGGGTTAGTCATAGGGGACTGGTCAGTGTTGGGTTCATGGTTGGACTCAATGATCTTAAAGGGCTTTTCCAATCCAGGCAATTCTGGGATCAGTGAAAGCACCGACACAGCCACCACCCTGCCATGGGCACAGGTGAAAAGTGTCTGCTCTGCAGAAAATAACGTGTGTGCTCACCCATCCCTCAGCAAAAACTGACCTTGTAAGAAAAACTGCTGCACCCTCTGGGCGTTGCAGGGAGGTTTTGGTCAGCGCTGACCGATGGGTTGTACAAGGAGGGCTCGTGGTCAAGCAACACTGGAACAGGTTGCCCAAGGAAGTTGTGGCTGCTCCTCCCTGGAAGTGTTTGTGGCCAGGTTGGATGAGGCTTTGAGCAACGTGGTCTAGTGGAAGGTGTCCCTGCTGCTGGCAGGGGGGTTGGGACTGGATGAGCTTTAAGGTCCCTTCCAACCCAAACCAGTCTGGGGTTCTATGATTCTAATCACCTTCACCATTTTTTTCCCCTGCAAAACTTTACTCAACAACCTCATTCCACCTGGGACACCTGTAACCTGCTTGGAACAGGCAGCAGGAGGATCCCACTTACTTCCCAGCACAGCAACTTCAGCAGAAACAGCCAGTTCACTGTCAGAACCTGGTTTTATTCTGTTTTAACCTCAGCCTTTGTCCTGCAGCTCAAGTCCTCTTTGCTGGTCACACCTTATTCATACACAGTTGGTATATTTCTGGTTTGTGACAATTGGGTTTTTTTTTTTCACAAGTGGGATTTATTCTCTCCCAAGTAACAGAAGCCACAACATGACAGACACCTGCATGTCATTTTTTAACCCACACATTTTACACATGCAAGTCAAGAGCCCTTCAGAAACTTCCACCGCTTTTTAAAACATCCAGATGAAGCCACGTTGGTTCAGCTGAGACCTCAAACGACCACGAGGGTTTTTTCACTGCCCCGGTGCTCCGCTGGCGAGCTGAGAACACGAAAGCACGACGATTTAAAGCGTTATTGGAGGAAAAAAATAAAAAATAAAGAAGTGTAGCAACATCTAGATTTGTTTGAAACAGTTTGGACAGGAAACACCAAGGAAACCAGGTGCACACAAAGCTCCTTTGTAACCAGCTGAAGGTTTTGCTGTTTGCATAGTGAAGAGCGAATTCTAGAGCCGTGTTTTACAGACACGAGGAAGAGGAAGGTTTGTCTCCGATGCGTGTGACACACGAGGATCAGCCCAGCTTCCACGCTGGAGTTCAAACCGGTGTCACATCCCAGTTCCACCCAGTTGTCATCCACGGGGACGTGCCACGGATTTCCATCAAGCTGCCACGTGAAAGCATCACATCCAACAGTTGTTAATTTTCATCTCGTGTTCCCCAACACGAGAGGTGTTGGATTTGGTGAGAGGAGCTGGATTTTCATCCAACTTTTTTCCCTCAAAAATTTGTTTCCCATCAAAAATTTGTTTCCCATCAAAACTTTTCCCCTGGTGAACGAGACAAGCTCCTTGTCAACCTATCGCCGGACAACTGGGGACAGCAAAGGGCTGTTGGAGGGTCCAGATGGAGCCCCAGGGGTCTGTCCTGGGAGCATTGCTAAAGGCTTGGTTATAAAATCAGTGATAGTCTTTAAGGCTTCGACCTCCCCCTCGTGACTTGCGTTGAGAAAACACAAAGAAGCGCTTGTTCAAGCTGCGCTTCGCGACCGCTGCGCGCGGACAAGAGCGTCTGAAGAAAAATACTGACGATATAGAACAAGATTATACAATCACCTGGCGTCATCCCTTCTTTTTTGGCACTTTTCCTTCATTTATCTCATCTCACTGACTCCAAACACAAATCTTTCCATATGGTTTTTCCCGCTTAGAAAGCTCCGAAGGGTCAGCAAGCAACTTTCTGGAGTTGGTGGTATCTTTGGCAGACACGGTCCTTCTGTCATCAACCCAACCCTCAGCCCCTCCAGCGCTACCGGCCGTGCAATCTCTTGACCTGTTTATTTCATTTTATTTTAGTTTCTTTTAATTTATTTTTCACAAGAGAAGACAGCTTCACATTTCGGGAGGATGCTCGCACGCTCGCACTGTCCCACAGCCGGCAAGGACCACCTTCATCCCGGAGAGAAGGTGGCTGCAGAGAGGAGGAGGGTTAGAAAATGACTTTCAGGTAAGTGGAAATAAATAGTTGGTTTCATTTTATGGCCTCTGCAGATCTTGTGCTGCATTCACCGTTCAGCAAGAGGTATTTAACTTCTCAGCTGGCATCAATTGTGGCCAAGGTAGCGTCATACCTGACCTTTAAAAGGTAGAGGCTGGGAATTCCTGCTCTTTTAAGTGTAATTATAGACAATTATTATATATTTTTTTTTGTGCAAGTTTACACAAAGAGAGTGTTAAATTAAGAAAACATTCATCCCAGCTTGACATCACCTCAAGTCTCAAACCCGACGTGGCCTCGGGTGGATTTCAGCTCAGTAAGAAGATGAGAAGGTCGAGGTGACAAAACAACCCATGTTTTCCTCAGTCCTTAAGCAAAAACGAAGGTAGAAACGCAGCCAGCAGCTTCATCTGACTAAAAAAAAACCTGTGGGCACACAACTTCATCAAAGATCGATCCCACCTCGATGATTTCCCGAAAGCTGCTGCGACCACAACAGCTTTTGATGCCACATCCAAAGGTCTCCATCAACCTGGACCCAATGGACCCAGCGTGAGGACGTGGGCTCTGGTTTTGGGGGGAAGCCGGCTGGTTGCCCAGTAAAGGTGAGGTTTGGCAAACTGGGCGGGTATGAGGGATCCCATTAAACTTTTTTTAACTGGGAACAAGCTCCAGCTCAGGCATTAACCTCCTACACTTCCAACCCAGCTCGGATTTAAAAAGAGATAATTAACACATTAAAAAATCCCCCTAAATACTGATGGAATCTTTTAAAAAAAGAAGATATTTAAGACACTGGCCTGGTGCGTTGGGATTGCAAAAATCTATTTTAAAAGGGGAAAAAAGGATACATTCAATGTGTAAATCTATTTTTTTGGTGGGGTAGGCTTGCTCAGAGTGAACCCAGCAGCCCAAACCTGGATGAAACCTGCACAAATGCCACCAGAAAAGAAGGAAACTGCTCTGGGAAGTCTGATTCGGGCTCCAGGGAGAAAGAGGAAGGAGAAGATGGCTTGGAAAAATAATTAAAAATCTAAATGCACTTGGGAAGTGCAGGTTTTAGCTCAAAATACTGGGGAAAAAAAAAAAATGACATGAATTCTGAAT
The DNA here is from genome assembly GCF_000700745.2 of Antrostomus carolinensis. NCBI lineage: Eukaryota > Metazoa > Chordata > Aves > Caprimulgiformes > Caprimulgidae > Antrostomus > Antrostomus carolinensis. The sequence goes on from NW_010315115.1 coordinate 9,005, forward strand.
AAAAGCTGTGGGTTTCCCTCCTGAGCTTATTTGACTGCAAAGGGCAGATGGAGGCCATCGCTACTTCTCTCTGCGCTGCTCTTTTAGATCCAGGCAAAGCTCTAACGATTTAATTTCTTTCTAATTCACAGCTGGGGACAAGAGCAGGATTCAGTTTGGGTCCAAAATGCCTGGTTTTGACCCCAAAAATGAGGGTTGTGGTGTGTGTGAGAGGGCACGGAAAGGTATCGCCCACGAGCCGAGGTGGGTAGGCAGAGCAGGCCAGGCCTAACCAGTCCTAACCACTCCTAACCAGTCCTAACCAGGCCTAACCAGTCCTAACCAGGCCTGACCAGTCCTAGGTATGACTTAAAACATCCAGTAGTTTGTGTGTTAAGGAGATACAGAGATAGATTATATATATATATATACACACATATATATATATATAACGGAATCATTGCTATAAGATTTCTCAAAACGCAAATCTGTCAAATCTGTTGAAATAGAGTATTTAAAATATATAAATTTTATCCATTAAAATATAAGCTTTCTTTTTAAAAAAAAAAAATAAAAAATAATAATAATCCAGTTCGATTAGGGAAAAAAACCCGCCAGGGTCCTTGCAGTTCTGCAAGTCAAACAAACAGGAGAGAACAAGAAAAGCAATTCCTGTTTATTTATTTATTTGGGGTTTTTTTTTTAAGATGGAGGAAGAAATTCAACTGGTTTGTTTTATTTTGTTTTGTTTTTAGACAGAGGAAATTGGGCAAAGACCATTCTCAATGCTGGGTGTTGTCCTCCCTTCACGCCACGGCTGACGGTGAGTTTGCCCCGGCACCGTGTGTTAATTATATCCTCAAAATATCACTCGTTATCTGGCAACACGGGGTCAGGAAAATCATGAACGCCGCAACCTCCGCCCTGGATCAAGGTCCCTGCGAGTTCTGAGGGTCCCCAGTGAATACTCTGCAAGGCACCTTTCAAAGATGATGTGTTTTCAAACCTGATTATTAGAAATAATCAATGAAATTATTGTGTTGTTAATAGATGATGGGAAAGAGCGTTAAAAACACGGTGGCTGCCGCTGAAGGTCACATCTGGACAGACAACACACCCTCCACCAAGCCCAGGCTCTGAGCTCGCGCTGGTCCAGGCTGCCGTGCCCGACTTCGTGCCTTTAAGGGGGAATTTTTAGTGCATCCCTTTCCTGAGCTTTCTTAGTGGTTTGAATTTGAAGACAGCGAGCTCGGAGCAGGGGCAGGGCAGGCTGGCAGCGCCCTGAGCACCCGCGTCCACCTGCGCCGGGAGGGATGGACTCCTGCTCTACTGCCAACCCATCGAGTGCCTGGGAGAGGACAGTGATGTGTCAGATACCTCAGGATGCCTCCTCAGGGCTGCTCTTGGACATGTAAAGACAGATCTTGGGTGTGCTGAGACATCTTAGATGTGCTGAGAGACCAAGCTCAACATGAGGCGGCAACGTGC
>NW_010315116.1:0-59375 GCF_000700745.2 Antrostomus carolinensis
AACAAAACAAAACAAAAAAACCCAAACCACATTTTTTAAAAAGAGCCTTTCTGAGATGCGAGCTGCTATAAAAAAGTAAATACACCAATTCATCTTATATGTTGGAGTTTGATTTATTGTAGGCTTATTGGAAGGAAACATGGTTATAAGAGAAGTTTCCTGAACCTCATTTCTTCTATTAGCAATGATGAGTCATCTTCACCTAAACGATCGTTTCTTCATTTATAAAAAAATCAAGGTTATCATATGTTGAAAAGAACAAGAAAGAATTCAAGTTTGGCATCCCACTTCATTCAAGTGAACATAAGGAAATACAGAGAAAGGTCTATTTTCAATTCTGTAGAAGAGGAAGAATGTAAGGATAAAAATGAAATAGCAGTACTGCAGTATTACTAGGTAAATTAAGCTAGATTTAGCAATGTTTTTTTTTTTCCTCAGTTTGTCACAAACTTTTAGTATTGTTTAAAGAGAGGAGAATTTTAGTATGGTTTTCTCAGTTCTCAGGAGAGATACGTGGAAACTTATCTTGGATAAGGGCTAGAGCAGTGGTCTCCAAAGTGGAGTAAATGCACGACCATCTGTTTGGGTGTGGGAAAAATATATTTTTTGTACCATTAAAAAAATACTTTTTAAAATAGAGCTTACTTCATCTTCATCCCATTTACTTTTCATTTCCACTTTTGTATACGTTTTTATAATTTAAATAATATATTAATACAGTAATACATTTATATTATTTATAAATAAATAAATTGAGATAGATATAGATATAGATATAGATATAGATATAGATATAGATATAGATATAGATATAGATATAGATATAGATATAGATAGATATATATATAGGAGATGCATACTCAAAAATTTTTTATTGATAGCAGTGTGTGATCAAAAAGAACTTGAAGACCACTACTGAACTGGAGAACAATTATTGACATGACAGTTCCACACTAGATATAATTAGTGATCATACAATTGACTGGTGCTATTGATCATGCATGGCTGCATGAGGAAAGGGTGTAAATGGAATTAAACCAAACCCAACACCTGTAGAATTTACAGAAAGCCTCCTGCTGATTTTTAGAATATAGAGTTAAAGATGTTAGAGAGGCGACAAAAATGTTGGGATGCGAGAAAGTGATTTTCAATTTAGAAAAGTGAAGCAAAACAGTTTTAGGAAAAATAATCCAAATAATAATCAAGAATCACGCTGAAGAAACCTGTAAATCAGTTAAGCAGATGGAGAGTTATTAGATAAGGGAGGGTGGACTGAAAGTTGAAACAAAGCAGCACAAATGGCCAGAAACATTTTAAGTAGTAGTGTTGATGCATGTATTATGGAATAGGAATTAATCATTTACGTTGATTAGGCTCCAGTCTGGCAGTGTCTGGAAAATGACTTTTTTTTTTTTTTCAGGATATTTCTTTATCAGAAAGTTATGAACACCAAAATGGAAGGACTTTAGGAATAATAAACTACTATTGGAAAGATCACAGTTATGAGATTACTTATAAAAATTAAAAAGAGTTATTAAAATGCAACTGTCTGGCTTCCATATGTAAAAAAAAGAGGAGGGAGGACATGGGAGAATGGTTGAGGTGATATGACTTTAAAAATTCTGAGTGTCTCAGTGAAGAGAAGGAGAAATGCAGAAACATTAAACAAATAAAAATAAAATTATTACATCTAGATAAAATTCCTGATGATGACGTGGTAATGATAAACTACTTAAATGTCAGTAAAGTTCATGGCGCTATGTATTTTCCAAGCCCATAAGAATATGTTTCAGAGTTTAATGTCTCAAAGATAGACAAGAGCTGAAATAGCACAGGTTTCCAAAATCAACAGAGAGTCTGAATAGGCCATAGAGGTTTAAATAGTTATGTGATATCTACCCTCCTCCCAAGCCATTTCAAAGTGGTTAAGTTCTTGCATTTCTAATACCCAGGTGCAACTCCTATCATTTTATGGGAAAATGCGTATTTCTGTAGGCAGACTTGCCTTGACACTAGCTTATTTCATATTCTTAATTATGGTGTTCTAGGTGGAAAAATATGAGAAATATACAGTTATTTAAATGATGAATCTATGTCATGCAAGGATGACTAAAAGCAATCAGTTTTCTTATGAGTGTGCAGGCATACTGTTGTGTTGGGTTATGACAATCTGTAGGTACTGAAACAGCCTGTAAACATTTCTGTATAGTGAGGTCAGGAAAGAGGTTGTCATCCATGAACTTGATATGAATAAGGTGAAGTACCCGTGTAATTGTTTGGTGAGACTGGCGCAATTATTTTTTTTTCTAGGACATTTTTTTCCAACTAAATTGACATTCAGATCCAAGGTCTCTTATTAAAGACAACTATTTTTATTTCCTTTCCCTTGAGAAATTCATTGCTGTTTTTCAAAGAAAAGTTTATTCCTGATGTATTTTTCAACATGGAGTACAACTGATTTAAAATATAAAGTGAAGAGCCCTAAGTGAAACATCTTTATAAAATGAAGTAATTGTTTTCTAGTGCATTTAAGTCATGCCATTTCTGACTATTGCATGACTGTTCACAGAGCGGCACAAGAACAGTTGTATATGGTTTGAAGGCCTTGTGTCTTTTGTTATGTGCTAGACAAATTTAGACAATAATCAAACCTAATTTGCTTCTGCCAGCACTTTCTTTTTATCCCTCGAAATAAAAGCTGCCTCCCTATACTGAGGACTCATGTACAACAGACCAAATCAGCTTATCTTCTGTGGTTCCTGTGCCAACCCACTAAAAACATTCAACAAAGTATATCTCAAAAAACTGGTACTCTAATGCTAGTGATCCCAAGATGGCAGTTGTCTTGTATCATTATGTTGCAAATGTTGTCTGTGTCTTAACAGGCTTCTATAGTCACAACATCTTTAAAAGAAGACTTTTTACAACATAAAATGACAGCATTCACAGTGACACAATTCTGATCTCAGGATACAGGTACTTGACTACAGGAAATTCTGTTTAGACAGAAGAAAAACCTTTCTGGTGTAGGGATGATCAGGTTGCCCAGAGAGGTAGTAGAGTCTCCATCCTCATAGATACTCAAAACCTGACTGAACAGAGTCCTGAGCAACCTGCTGTAGAAGACCTTGCTTTGACTGAGGGAGGTTGGCCTAGATGATTTCCAAAGGTCCCTGCTAAGCATTTCCAGCAACCAAATAATCTGTTTTACCAGTCACGGTATTTGCAATTCCTGTATGATCTCTGGTGTGGGGTCCTATACTCATCTTACTTAAATCAGTTGCTCAGTGCTATCTGAAAACCTGACTTTATGTTGAAAATGGTGAATTCCTGTATTCACTTTAGATTACTACTAGCAGCTAAGCAATGGTCAGATGATCACATTTTGTACAGGCAATCTCTTTAGTATTGACCAGGTGGCAGATAAACATTAGTAAAAAGTATCCTTAAGGAATATTTTGGATGAAAGATCAGTGCAAAGGCAGAGTGGTGTAATAAAGATAGACTGAACTTTATTTCAGTGCATTGTGATCTTTTTTGTGCCTTTCAGGATCTCCTAAAGAGTAAAAATAGAAGAGCTGACAGTTATATTTAAACAAATTAAGTAATAATGCATGTATCTTATGGAATGCAATTTAAACCAGTTTCAGATTTTTTTTTTTTGGCTTGCAGTGTACCAAAAAAGATGCAGAATGGCAATACTAGGAAAACTATTGCTTCCTTAAGAGTGTGTGCTTGAATTGAATTTCCACTGCAAGTCATCACACAGGATATAAGTTCTTTCTTCCCCAGTGCTCTGGGGTGGTTTCCCATGCCCACAAGCCATTCAAAAATAAATCCTTTTGATATGACCCACATGACCTCTGTCTTGATGTGTAGAGGAGGTTTCTGGAGACAACCTGAGATGCCAAGGTCCACACTGTCACAAGTAAACTGTCTGGAATTATGTTTTCTTAGAAGAGAATAAAAAGTCTTGTGCATTTCAAAATTGTGTAAGTTCATGAGATCCTTAGATTCCTTGCAGATTGTAGATATGGCCTCTCTTATGGCCACGAAAGAACCAAAATCATGAAATGTGCAAGTGAATGGGACATATCGGACTCAGTCCATGAGGGAAATACTCTACCTGACTGAGAAACTGGGTAAGGCTTATCGATGGTAGTTGAATGAAACATATCTGGTCTTCATGTTGCTGTGTCTTTCTGTTTCCTAAACTTTTTGGGTTTTTTATCTTGCATGAGGTAAACTACTGTAGCACTACTGGAACAAAATTTCTGACCCAGAACTTCAAATACACATTACTTCCATAGTTTAATAGTAACATCAGTGCAGATTGTAATTATTCAGTTGATGACAACTTGATCAGTTTGAGGAACGTACCTCAGAAATTCCCCTGCCATTACATAAAATGACAAATCCCCACAAGTAAAAAATTTATGTCTTTTTTATTGTAACTACAGAGACACAGAATCACACAGAATGACCATTGACCCATTGACTACAACTCTCTGGCTTCTTCCCATCAACCACTTCACAGTCCACCTTACTACCTGATCATCTAGTCCACACTTCCTCAATTTAGCAGCGAGGATGCTGTGGGAGACTTTGTCAAATGCCTTACTGAAATCAAGTTAAACCACACCCACTGCTTTGCCATCATCTAGCCACCTGGTTATGTCTTCATAAAAGTCTACGAGGTTATACACTCCTAAAGGAATTCGCATTCATCTTTAAGCTGACTGATTTTTTTTCTAAGTGAACTGTACATGGAACAGTTCCTGTTCACTTCCCAGGAACTTTTGAACTTATGAGACAGTTGGAAGAGGGCAAAAGTTGTAGACATATTCATGTTCTTACGGTTTTTGTGAAAAATGGAAGCTGGATAGAGTAGAAGAACATAAATCATTGTTTACTAAGGGTCAAGTTGGCAAAATTGAGCTGTTGTACATGTTGCCAGTGCAGCAGTCAGGAAGGAGGCACTGGCTGGCCAGCTGTTATTTGAACTAGGTATTACACATTCTGGGTTTTGTCTGGCACAGATGTCATGGAAATGCATGAAAAAGCTGGACTTCTTGTGGCAGGTGAGGGAAATAGATGCACAGAGGCTTTATTTGACCTACTGCATATGGAATAAATTGCTTAATGTATTTATCTTGATTTCATCCTGAGAAGGAAGGAACAGTACTCCCATTTTACAGCTTGGAATTTCAGGCACAGATGGATGAAGTCACTTCATCAGACTTCTTACATGCTAGAAAGCAGAAGACTGGACCCCAGTCTGCAGAGTCACAGATTAGTGTGAGAACCATTTAACAGAGCTCTAAATATTTCTGATGGAAACAACCTCTCAGCCACAGGCTAAAGTCTCAGTTGGGTTGTAATTCCTTCCAGTTCTACTTAAATCCCATGGTTTTTTAATACCATGTAAGTATAATGTTTTTGCAGTGGTATTGTTCAGATCTGGGCTGACAGAGACCTCAAAAACATTGTTGATTTTTTTTTTCTGGAAATCAGTTGCATTTTTAAATGGGGACTGTAAATTCTTTCTAAAGGATGAGTTCATCCACTTAAGTTACTGCTAGTGCACCATGGATACTCCATTGTCTACTGGAGACAAGTGAGTTAGTTAATGAAAAAGGTCAGTCAGCACTTACTAACATTAAAATCTCGTTTAGATCTGCTGATCCCCTTGAGGGTGCTTTCATTCTCATAGCACACTGGGTTTTATACTGTTTTTCAGTGTTTGGAACCAGGGGTATTTCATCACTCTTTGCTGGTACATCTGAACTGCTGTTGAACCTCACACCATACTCCTCTCCTCATGCTCTTCTAACTCATAGCAACTCTTTAAAAAGGTAGAAGAGCTATGAAACAGAAAGGCTTTTGATGTGGCTTGAGCACAACTTCCTTGGCTTCTTGCCCATCTTCCAAATGGACAGAGCTCCATCATGGACAACCTTAAAAAAAAAATTCCTGGTGGCTGACTATCAAGATAGCCAGCTAAAGCTCAGATATCGAAAGGAAATACGATCTGCATTATGCTGTCAGCAGACAGTAGTGGCATAGGCTTTAGAAGGCATAGACAAAGTATTTCTTGTGTGTTTGGAGATTTGGGGTTTTTTTCCCCCCACTTTATTTTTTTTTAAAGCCAGTTACTAAGACAGAGAGAAATAATGACAGGACATATTTGTGAACTCTTCTGGGTTAATGAAGCATTGCAAGTTAGACTGAGGGCAATACTGGCTCTGTTCCCAATTCATACATATTCAAGTGGTCTGTATAGCTGAAGACATGTTTGAAGAGCCATTTTTAATTATGCAAATATGGTTCTGTCCTGGCCATATTCATCCACAATTTCTGTGAACCTAAAAAATTATGCTACTTTTCTGGTAAACAGAAATTTCTTTGTGTATTCCTAACAGAAAGACATAATTACTGTAAGATATTTGTTTACCACTTAGCTGACATTACTTCATGTTACAAATCAGAAAATCATAGGCAGAGGTTTCTGTGTCACCTTTCTCAGGATATGAATTCTCCTCCTTATGTAAGCAATTCTATTTTAGTTCAGTGTAACCTACATAGGCATGTAAATACTGCACTCAACGCCACAATACATCTTCCTGAAGAACACCTAGTACAGTCACTAATATCTGCTATTTCTGGTTTGTTCACTCATCTTTTCTACATGCAGGTAGATGAGTTCAGCTTTGTTTTAGTAGATTCCAGTGTTTTTTCTCTGTATTCTGATAGACAAGTAGGGTTAAAATCCCTTTTCCTGAGCATTAAAGGTGATAAAGTTTGTAATGAAGTTTTTGATTTCTTTTAAATTTCATCCTCTGTCCTGAAACATCCCCAGGAAAGCTCTGACTCCCATACAGATGTGTATCTCGTGAAGAAACTATTACCTGTAATACTTATCCCTGGTAGGCTCAGTTAGTGAGTACATCCTCCGTGTTGGAGCTGCGGAGGAGTTTCAGATTGCTGAGACGATGCCATTGAATGAGCTGAAGCTAAGGACCTCGGCAGGCTCCGAGGTGAAAGTGCTTCCAAGGGAAGGCAGTCTCGCCCACCAGGAACCCTTTTCCAAAGAGTGCCGCACCGTTCTGTAGCAGCTGGTGTTTTCTAAGTGATCAGCCTCTACACATTGCGCTTTTGCATGTACGTTGAGTTGGCAGCTTATTTTTACCTCTGTTGCTGAACACCAGTTTTTCATATTGATATTCATTTGAGTATTCAGTGTGGAACATATGTCTGAAGTATATTAATAATAGCATATTGATATAAGTAACTAGATGACTTCCTGGAACAAAAAACTGTGCCTTGTTTTTGTTCCTTGACCAGAATCTTATACCCTATTAGTAATGAAAAAATAATAAAAATTAATTCAGTTTCTAGTAGAGGGGCAGCTTTAGGTTTTTTGCCATTTTCATCTGCCACATGAAAGAAAAATAAAAATATCTAGAATTTCAAATTTAAAATAGTCTGTTAGAGGGAAACCCAGCAGCATGACTACCTTGTCTGATCAGCATGCACACTTATATTTTTTAATCTATTTTCCACTTTTTTTTCTTTTTTTTCTCCATTTGTCTGAATATCCAAATCGGTGTTCTTTTCTCAGCAATCCCGATACTTTCTCCTTTGAGTCTACTAACTGGTTGACCTTTCAAACTGCATAGCATGATACTGCCTGCTCTTTAAGACTCATGAATTTGTTAAAAACACCTAAGTTTAATAATGCAGAATTGTATTGTTTCATGTTTCTCATCCTTACTGATTTGTTATAACAATCTGTCATATATAGAGAATAAGACTAGAAACTGATAGACCTTGTCTTGTACGTCTATAAAGTTTAGTAGTACTGTATAAAAATGTTCTTTCACTTTTATGCCATAAATCTATATATTGAAAAAGTAATTCAGAAGAACAAAAACCAAGCATCCTATTTTAGGCCAACAGGAAAAAATATAGTCTTAAACCTGATATACGTATCACACCAGTTCTCACTTCCTTTCAAATATGTTCCACAAAGCATTCATAATCATACAGAATCTAAAAGCATAGTGATGAAATATAAATCTTTGATTTTTTTTTTTTCCATACTGTGCTTTTTTCTGAGTGCTTTGATTTATTTCCAAATGGGGAATAAGGGTCTTAATCACAATTAGCATACTTGAGAGTGTTGTGTGAAATGCTAATCTGAGGGTTTCCTTTTTGTATATTTTAAGAAATAAAACCCAAGAGAACTAGGTGATAGAATTAAGCACAATTTCTGGAGTCTGCTCTGCTGAAATTACAGGTTAATGTTATCTGAATATGCAAATTTATTTGAATTTGAGCTGTGTGAACTGTTCACAATGGAACTTGAAGCTGAAAATATATCTGGATTGATTATTTGGAAGAAATACTTAGTTTGTGTGCATACATTTCAAATGAACCTGAGCTGAATCATGCATTTGCATTGAAATATGAAGCATTTACCTGCAACTTAAAATGAAGGCAAGTTCAGCCACATTTAACAAATTTCACTTTAAGTTTTGAGACACATTTGAGCCTAATCTAGGAAACAAATCTCAGCTGACATAAAATGGTATTTTTCCACTGAAGTACCTGTATGGACACTTTTTGCACTGAAAGATCAGGACTATATTCATTTGTACCAGCTGAGAAACTAGTCCAGCCTATTGAAAACTCCATTCATGAAAATACACATGAACATGTGTTTACATGTAAATGTCTGAACCGATTTCTGTGGTAAAATCTCATGTGTTTTCCTCAGCACACAAGCTGAAAATGCTTTAATTTTTGTTTAATTTTTTTTTTTCATTTGTGACTGGATGTTTTAGAAGAAATATCCTCCTAAAGACACCATAGTATAAATTGAACTTCACAACCTAAAATAATGTCTTCAGATTCCTTTCTGGAAAAGCCCCAGCACATGGGCTGCCCGAATTCAGGCAGCTGTGCTAACACTTCCTAGTTGGACTGGCCAAGGCAAGCTGGTGACACACTGTGCTGGGGAGCAACTGTTAGTTGGACCTAGCAGCCAAATGAGCTGAAGTTCCTGTTCCTGAGCAGAAGCTGACTATTAAAAGTACGTTGCAGATCTTGCTATGATCCTTATACTACCTCATGCAGAAACAGGGGAAATGATAAATAGCACACTCCCCAACATTGCACACAGTAGGCATATGATGGTATGACCAGTAGTGCCAGTCTTCTCAGGAACTATTTGAAAGCAATTCTTTGTAAATCTGCAGCCTTGTGCCTTCATTTGCAGGCTGGCTGCAATAACATGCTGAAGGGAGTGTTAATAACTGATGAAAATCATCTGGCATTATATGCTGAACCTGAGATATCTGTCATACTCTGTTATAACCAAATAGAGCTCCTCTGCATCAGGAGTGTGGAGGTTTGACCCACAGAGGGACCATGCGGTCCTGCATTTACTTCCCCAACCCAGTGAAATGGGATGGGAGACACAACAAAGGGGGCACGGGATTAGGAATGAAGGACAGGGACAGCTCACTCACCAGTTATGGTCATGGGAAAAACAGACTCAAAATTGGGGAAGAAAAATCAATTTAATTCATTGCAAATCATTTGAGTAGACAAAACAACCACATCTTACAACACCTTCCCCCACCCCTCCCTTCTTCCCAGGCTCAAATCACTTTGCTTCCAATGTCTCTACCTTCCCCCCGCAGTGGCACAGGGGGCAGGGAATGGGAGTTCAGTCAGTTCAGCTCTGCTGCTCTTTTCGGCATGGAAGTCCAGGAACAAGATGTTCCAACACGAGCTTCCCATGGAGGCATGGACCTCTTTGGGCTCAGCTCCCGGCTACGGCATGGGGCATCCATGGGCTGCAGACTTGCACCCCCGACTCTGGTTTCCATAGGCTGCAGGGGACTTCCTTTGTCTTTCTCCTACTCCATCAGATGAACCAGGTGTGGGTCTTTGTCCTTCCTTCTTGCAATGAAGCTGTCTCTATGTCTGTCTGTCCGTCTGTCCTTTGTTTAGGCTGATGGTCATCTTTTGTTTGTCAGTGGCCTCTCCTCTAGGTACCCCACCTTCTTCTTTTCAGGACAGTCCTTCCCCTCACAAATATGGATTCACAGTGGCATTTTCTAGTGTTCATTAGCCCAGCCGGGCCAATTTCTTTTCCTGACTCCCTCTAAACTGTATCATCTTTCTCACGACACGATGGCTGGACACTGAGAAAACCAAGAAGCCCTTGGGAAAAGTATATCCCAGACAGAAAGCTCTGCAGCTTTCCAGGATGTCAGAGCCAGCCAAGAATAAGATTCTACTTTGTAGCCTGTGCACATGCTCACATTCACGTTGCAGTTGGGTGAGGGGGAATAATTAGCAACTAAAGGAGAGATTAAATCAGAATAATTTTTCATATAAAGATCATCATGACGCAAAGTCCTACTTTGCTGTCCAGAGACAATGTGACATTCTGCTGCAATACTGTTAGGAATAGGAGGTGAGGCACAGTTTCAGTTACCTTAGCAGATGTATGCAATATATTTCACTCCACTTGTTTTGAGAAACACATCATTTAATGAGTGGTTTCTTTGTGGAGTCATTGAAATGTCTCACAGAAGGCCAGAAATAAAACAATTAATTGAGTTTTAGATAATTTCTATTAGGGGACCATTTGCAAATGTTAATTTAGGAGTTAATAAATGGCAAATAGATGTTAAAAATTATTCCAGAAGCTTATGAGGAACATAAGTAGATCTCTTATAAATATTACTGATTAAGCTGGGGAGGTTTTGTGATTGAGCACAAGAAGACTGTTTGCCTAAGTTTTGTTTGTGTGTTTGAATGTTACTTTTGAACATTATATCCAGTTAGTTCCAAAATGAAGCAAATGGTCTAAGCTAATAGCTAATAAAAGCTACTCCAAAAAGATAAAAAAGTCCCTCAGAGATTTCTAACATGAGTTTAACCCATGAAGAGCCAGAAAATCTAAAAACTTAGGCTGCTTTTGGCCACGGAGTTCGGATGCAGCTCTGTCTTGGGGCCTGATTGATTTGTAAAATGTTGAGTCCTTGAAAGTGTCATCAGTGCTTAAGTGTTACTATTCCTTCTAGGTCCTCCTTGCAACATGGCAACAGCAACCATCCAGCAGTGAAGGTCGGAGCTCTGATAGGTGATGATCTGAGTGCCCACTGGCTCCCACACTTGGCTACTTATAGCACTGGTCACGTTCTTTCCTGGGAGACACACTTATACTACTCTTAATATGTAGTAGGTGAGTGGTGGCATTGCCAAGCAGCACTGCTTCCCCATCCACATAGTTCAACAGGCCATTGCTATCCAAGGAGCATGCCTCAGGCTGGCCATGTATCATCCCATTGCCAACTGAAAAATATACCTCTGCTGCTGTAATATTGATTCATACATGCTGTGCTGACAGGAAAGTCCAAGGTCACGAACATTATACCATCTCATCAGCAAACTCCTGAGCAGCTCTTCTTTGCAGAAGACAATGTTGCTAAGGCAATGCAGTGTAGTCAACTCTGTGTAGCAAAGACTCCATTTGGACCATTAATGTAGCATACTCATGAAAGAGAAAATCAGATGGAGACATTCGCCAATAGGTCAGCTCTGCTAACAGCTGTTAGCAGCAGAGGAGAGTCTGAAACACCTAAAGATAGTCCCTCCTTTACTTACAATGTGAATTACACCCTGCTTTACCTTCTCAGCCTCCTCTAATACTGACACTATTCAAAATATCAGGAGCAGAATAAAATTCCTCTTGTTTCTACTCTGCATCATATATTCTTTTTACACTTCTTTCTCCTGTGAGGATATGGGGCATTTTTGGGGTACTGGCATTTTTTGGGTACAGGGTGGTTGGACACTGGAACAGGTTGCCCAAGGAAATTGTGGATGCCCCCTCCCTGGATGTGCTTAAGGCCAGGTTGGATGAGGCTTTGAGCAACCCGGTCTAGTGGAAGGTGTCCCTGCTCATGGCAGGGGGGTTGGAACTAAATGATCTTTAAGGTCCCTTCCAACCCAAACCATTCTATGATTCTATGAATCTGCCTGACCTGCTAGTGTGTGGAAATCCCTATCTGGACACCTATAAATGACCATATGTTTAGATTTTATTTTGGAACTTGGAAAGGTCATCTGTTTTTTTTCTTTTTGTGATGCCACTGCTCAATTTTATAATCATCATGAGACACTCCAGGCTGTACTTTGTTGCATCCTAGTCACAGTCTTTCTGCAGTTGACGACTCTTATCTATCCGCTTTGGGTCTCTTTTTCCAGCCCAGACGTATGATTACAACCAAATACCAAGCCTCTTGGTGTCCAAATCCTCCACACCCTATTTACTTGTCCACAAGCTTCTTTAGAAGCACCTGCAAACTTTGCCAATGTACAAAATCAAATTTTAGTTGTCATATTGTTCTCATTAGTCTGTGTCCCAGAACAATTCAGGATATTAATAGAAATGTAGACAGCTCAAACTGATAAAGGTTTAATATGGATGATTTTTGAATTGCTTTCCTAGCAAACAAGACTGAAATAATCCAAGACTCATTTCTTCCATCTGAATGAATATAATACTCCCTGCAGGATGGTCTTGATTTTTGAGATGTTTTGTTCCTAATTTATATGTCATTCTCCAGAAACAAATGCTGGGCCAAAAGTGACAATTGCCTTGGTTTTAAACTGTCACAATTCTTGCAAGCAGCCAGTCTTGCTCAGCTGACTTCATTAACAGTCTTGCCAGGATCTCAAGCCATAAGGATCAGAATTCACTTAAGATTCCTGTATGTATTGTAACATAGTTATTTGCTGAATACTACCTAAACCCAGTTTTTCATCTGCTTAGGATTACTTTTGTTTTTAATTCATATGAAGTGAATTCACGTTTCTTTTCAGAAATATTTGACCTTAAGCTAGGTTGATGTGGGACTGAGGTGCACTGATTGGAATCTACCATAGAATTATAGATTTCAAATGCAAGGACAAGTTTTGCTTTCAGAATCAGTTGGTCACTGAGGTTTGTACTTAGTTGGGGTTTCTCTGGAAAGGTGTATTGGTATCACAAAAAAATACAGAATGCCTTTGGTGCAAATGATACCTGACTGGGGACTACTAAAATATATGGGCCGAAAGTCACATCCCGTATTCCGCACAACCAGAAGGTGTCTTTCCTCTCAGTGAATTAGACAGAAGAATGGCTAGTTTTAATAGATTCTTCAAAAAAAAAAAAAACAGAAAAACAAAAAAACCCACATTACAATATTTGTTGTGTTCTAAAAGGCATTTGTGTTGACTCTGAACCTTCTGTATCTCCTCTAAATCTAACCTGCCCTTCATGCTGGCAAGGGGATTCAGTTTGAAAATGTCTGCTTTCATCGTTGCGACTGTGGAAGATTGAATTAACATCACAAGTCTCAAAGAGCTTCTTGGACTGAAAGAACTAAGCCAAATACCAGTTTTATCAATTTGCTTTGGAAAATGGAAACACTAATTATTTATGGGGTTGTGCAGTATTTCATGACATGCAATTTCGTTTCCGACAGGTCACAATTATATTAGTGGGGATGGGATTTGCAAATATAGGGTACCAATCCAAGCCCCTTCATACCAAGAGGCTGGGGTGATTGATAAGGATAAACTTTGATTTTTCCTTTCTGATCCCTTCTCTCACAAGTTTTAATTAATTATAGATAAGTTTATGCATGTGCACAAGTGTAAGAGAGTGCATATTTTCTTCAGCCATTTTCATGATGACTTTCATTGAAACGAACTCTACAATATAGATTTTGGAAGAGAATGAAACAAAACAAACTTTCTGTGGATATATTGAAATGATGAGGTCTTTCTTGGCTTAGATTGCTTCTCTTTTCTCCTGGTAAAATACTTCAAACAACACTAAAAAAAATAACTTGAACTGGAAGTTATTCTTGGTTTTATTTTTATACTTTTTTTTTTTTTTAATCTCAGGTATTCTGACCTCAACTGGAGTTTCTGCCTTCCTTTTTGATTTCTGCCTTCCCTTTGATATCAGTCTTATTTATTAAAAAGATTATATTGGTTAGCTATGAAATCATTGGGTGAAAATGTTATCTAGTAACTTAGATGAGATCACCAAACAATGTTTTGCTGAACCTTGCAGAAACAATTTCATATGACTGTATTTTTTTTTACATAAAATTATAGCTGGCATGATTTAAATGACTCTCTCCTTTCTTCTATTTGTATCAAGTGCGACCTGCCTTAACTTATGCAGTATCTTGTCCCAAGGTAAAAACAAACAAACAAAAAAAGAGCAAGAATGTTATCCTTCTAAAGGTCATGTCTCTTATGATTTATGCGTTGTTTTGAACACAAATATCACTTAGCAATTATAATGTGAATGCAACTACCAAATTTTTAAGAGAAAAAGGGCTTGCTTATGTATTTATTTAGAGTTATGCTACCCAAAGCCATTTGGAGAATGAATGTTTCCCCTAGGTATCCACACTTTCTTCACAAATCAGACCAAAAAACTGTAAAGGCCATGAGTTCTTTTTTATTTTCATGCTGCAGCCTGTGATTTCAACCTGACATTTCCAGTCTGCCTTAGATGAGTGGCTTCTCTGTTAGTTTTTATTCCATTGTTAAATACATGGTTAATAATGTGGAAGGCAAAGGGAGAATGCTCATAGAATATGGATGAAGGCAGAAGGAGCTTTGTGTCTTTGGTGATCATAATTACTTTCTTTTTTTTTCTTTTTTTTTCCCCTTGTACAGCCTGAAAGTGCTGCACAGACTACCCTGAAATGCCAACTGTCTGTCAATGTCATCCATCAAGGGCAGATCAAAGACTCACTCTGGCACATATCTATGGCTTAAAAGTAATATACCTTATAATTACATAACACTGAATTAAACACTGGCTATAAAGTAAGACACTTAAGACCAATGTGGAATATAAGGTTCTGCTTCATACTTATTTTACAGCTATTTACTCTCTTTGTTAGATATACTGATGAAATTAATCTTCTTGCTCTCTCCAGATCATGTGAATTGCCTGTACTGATACTAGAGTGGGTATTACCTGGCACAGTAGCAGAATGCATTGATGTAAATGTTACTGATATTAGTAGTCAAAGGAGCACAGGGTTGAAACTCAGGCATTATGGCTCTGTCCCTGCTTGTAGGTGACCTTAGATAAATTGTTTGCTCTCTACCTCAGAGTCCTCTCTCCTAGCTGTAGAGATCCAGCATACTCCCAGTTGGATAGCCGCAATAGAGATCCAGTACATCATTTGGAGACCTGTGGTTTAAAAGCTAGGTTTTCTTACCCTTTTCTAGTTTCACTGACTATCACAAGTTAGTATTTTTTTCAGTCATACATTTAAAAATCAGAGTAAAAAGATTTGGTCTGGAAGAATAAAAACGTTTCCTTTAATACTATAATTCTAGTACTTAGGCCCATGCACTGCATTTTTTTGCAAGGACTGGATATGAAATACCATTTGCTGACTTCTCATCTATATAATTAAAGCAAGGCCATTTATTAGAAATGTTCTCGTGAAGCTTAGCTGCTCTCCTCCATATTCACAGTTTTACATCCATGAAAAATTATCTTCTAACTTTACCTTGTAAATTTGTTAAAAAAGCTATAGAAATTATCCATTTGTCAACTTATAGTTAATTCAGCACCTATCCAAATACCTATAGATTTTCTAACTTGTTTTGTCTGTAAATACAACCAAACATTTCTAAGCTATGTTTTTTTTACTCTAGATTATTTTGAACACATTATGATAACCGTCTCCTTCCTCAAGACCCTTAGCAAAGAAACATGAGGGGCCTGCCCATATACATCCATTTGCAGACTTAATTTTGAGATTGCTTTCTTAACTTATTGAGGAATTGGATCCTCCATTTGTGGTGGGCCTTACTTATTACACAGCTCTCTGTGAGCAAGAACAGTCCAAATTCATGCTGATGAACCATATTGCTAAACAAAATGCCTCTGTGTAACTTTGATGTCAGTTACAGCTCTGCTTCTGCCTGCATTTTCCTTTCTGAGAGAGACAGGTTCTGTAGGAAGTACTGAATTTGTCAGTAAAAATTCTAACACATGTAAAGTAAATTAACAAAAATCTAGTAATGCAGTTAGCTTTCATATTAACATGGATCAAAAAGGTTTCTCCTATTCTGAAAAACTGATCTTCCACAGTCATGTGTTTATTTGCAAATATTCAGTATTTTTATGCTACTTTCTCAATCAGTAATGCCCAGAATGTGTTTTAAAGCAATCAGGAATAGAATCATAGAATGGTCAGGGTTGGAAGGGACCTTAAAGATCATCTAGTTCCAACCCCACTGTCATGAGCAGGGACACTTCCCACTAGACCAGGTTGCTCAAAGCCTCATCCAACCTGCCGTTGAACACTTCCAGGGAGGGGGCATCCACAGCTTCTCTGGGCAACCTGTTCCAGTGTCTGACCACCCTCACAGTGAAGAATTTCTTCCTAATACCTAATCCAAACCTACCTTCTTCCAGTTTAAAACCTTTACCCCTTGTTCTATCACTATCTGCCTTTGTAAAAAGTCCCTCCCCAGCTTGCTTGTAGGCCCCCTTCAGGTACTGGAAGGCTGCTATACGATCTCCCCGGAGCCTTCAATACCAGGGATGACTTTAGAAACAGCAAGTGTGCTGGTACAAGGTATCTGGAGCATCTACTCACCAAATGGCAGAGAAAGTTTTGACACTCTCCTGTGCACTGAGAAAGACCTCAGCTGGACCCACTGATTGCTGAGATGATCAGCCGAGCAGCCCTGGTGACTTGGGAAATAGCTTCCATGTTATAGAAGAAACTCTCCAAATAGAAAAGTTTGCTACTATGTAAATGTGAATCCTTGAGGTTGATTAGAAGAAGTGGGAAAAAACCTTTCCTGATACTCTTTAATAGTTTATTTCAGAGGTAATCTTAGCTGCCTGTAGCCTTTCTGAACTCTGTCTTTGCTACTTTGCTGAGGGGTGGCTGGTTTGCTTGATAAGACTTGTGAAAGTGCCAAAGTAGAGGAAGGTTTCAGCTGTGGGTATAATTCAAATTCTGTATGGAAGGTTTCTTGACTCTCCTTTAACTCTGCTTTAACTGCCTTGGACTGAAATTTCAGGTAGTGGTAGAGAATGCAACCTCATATTCTCTGTCTTGTCCTCTTATCCACTTTGAAACTCTACTGGCCTGTGAGGAAAAATTGAAGGAACTGGATTTTAGCCCAAAGAAAAAACAGCTGAGACATGCAGCAGGCTTTAAATATTTTAAAAGTTTCTGCAAAGAGGAAGGGAAACAAACTGTTCCTCTGTTTGAGTTGTGAGGCAAGAAGTAGTACGCTTAAACTGGAACAAAAGCAGATGTAGGAGGAACTGTGTAGAAAGAGTGCTTCAGTCACAAAGATAATTAAAGACTAGAATAGGTTGCATATAGAGGCTGGGGAAGCTTACTCACTGGAGGATTTAAAGAATGGTTACAGAACCATCTGTCAGAAATGCTTTAGTTGATTTGGGGCAGGTGGATGCACCAGATGATCCATTTGAATCTTTCTTACCCTTTTCTAGGATTTAGCAATAATAACCTAAAGAAAGGGGAAAGACTATACCACAGTATCCACAGCAGGGTGACACCCATATTCCAGTTTAAGACAGGGTGATTCACTTATCCAAGTCTAGCTCCCATATCACGGCAGTAATGGAGGGCTCCAAAAGTACTTAGTATAATGTGTGTGCATCCTGTCAGCCATGTGCAGTCATGTGCTAAAGGTAAAGAAAACTTGTAAAGCAGCAGCCAGGACTTGGACCAGGGAAACTAAACCCAAGGTATCAAAATGTATGCAACAACACTTCCCGTGTAACACACCTTAGGAAAGTGGCTGGTGCCAGGTATTAAGGAAGGGAGGACTACATATGACCGGCCTCTGTATTTCCGCCAGGCTAGCTAATCCCAAAGGGCAAGATGAGATTGCAGTGTTTGAAAGAAGTGAGTCATATTCACCAAGGAATATGTGAAGGGGATATTCAGTTGTTGAAAATACAGTAATCACAAACTTTCTCACACTCTACACGGCTCTAGTCGAGCAGGTCAAGTATTGTCTGCCACTGTCCCATCAGGCACTTGCAGTGGATATGCACTGATTGCTAGATCATTGGCTTTAAAGTAACAAGGGGTTTTTTTGGAGTATTTGCTGGAGATGTGTAAAGTTTTGATTTACAATAAAGTATTGTCAGTTTGAAAAGTATTAGAACTATGCAGATCTGTATTCAGTTGAGGAGTAGGATAGAAATTGTCCTCTCACATCATATGGTTTATCTTTTTTGTATTTGATGACAATTGAGTAATAAAATTACCTGATGGCGTAGAGGGTTAATCTATTTTATTCTTCCTATAAGTAGCAAACAATTTTTAACTGGAGATGAAGGGGTTGGTTAGTCCATAGAATCTATGTAAGTCACACAGTGTTAATTTAAAACATTAATTTAGTTAATTTCACTAGCAAATATTCTGCCTCCAGGAATTATCCTTTCTGTGGAAACTGTTCTGACTGTTTTCTATTGTCTATTAACATGGTGCTTTGACAATATTTTTTCTGGGAATGTTCAGACTTAGAGCTGCGCCCACCTGCAATGATATAACTAGCAAAGCAAATTGCATTATCCTCTCAGTAAGCATTTTAGTTCTTTATTGTTTTAACCTGAGTTGCTGTAAATCAGCCAGAGCAATCAGTTTTAATGACTCCTCTAAGAGAAAAACAAACAGCAATGGAAAAGCTTTGTTTTTTCAGTTTAACCTAGGAAAAAAAAGAGAAGAGGCACTGCATTTTCCCGCATCAAAACCCCTGATGCATAACCAATTCTCATTGCTTGCCCTGTGCTAGAGGTTATGAGCTTCCTGAGCATATACCAAAGCTGAGAAGTTGTTTTTCAGTGTTTGCTGTGAACAGCAGTCATTCAGCAATCTGCTCAAAGGACTGCACCAACAGCAGGGAACAAGATGGCCATGGTCCAAAATACTCTGATTCTGGTCATTACATATTTAGTGATCTCCAAATAAGTTTGCATCAATAAAGGGCTGAGTTTGTTTGCAGTGAAACCCAGTGCTTGATTTCACAGCTTAATTCAATTGAGCTGTCCTTTCTGCCAACCACCTCTGCAAAAATGAATTTCTCTTAGATGCTACGGTTTCAAAATGAGAGAAAAATTGGAAAACTCTAAGAACTGAATATAAAAGCAAGATTATTAACTGACTTCTCCTTTCTGATTGCCAGGCTTCTACTTCTCCCACCATAATACTCCAAACAACTCTCCATCACTAGAGAGACAGAAGTTCTGCAGGTGGTTCTAATTTATGCATGTGTTAATTGGTAAGCTATCGTCTGCCAAATAAAGTCTGATGACCAAAGTATGCCTGCCTTGCCCTCAGCAGGGGCATTGATTTGTATCTCTTATCTGTTCATTTATGGGTCTTTACAAAACCTGGAGGAACAGCAGTGCCTGGGCAGAGATGATAGACAGGTGATTGAATAAGTTTTCTTCCTAGAGGACATCTGACTAAAAAGTTTTTAAGAAAAGCATTTCCTCCTAAACCTTTAGTGTCAGCACTCAATCACAGTTGCTCTATGAAACCTGTATTCTTTACCAATACCATGTTTTATATAACTCTGGAACAATTCCACTGGTGCTGAATCCAGGTAAATTTCAATGTTATTAACCATGATCAGACTGGTTATGAATAATAATAAATCTTTTTTTTTTTCTTTTACCCCTAAATGATTGTTTAATTATGCTATAAAGGAGCTAAATCAGGTCTCTGGAGACCTAAGAATTATCTAGAGAAGCAAGCTATAATATATTGTTGTCTATATGCATGGTTCATCTTTGCAGTTTAATCTCTTCAGGAACACATAGGGTTGCAGCACTTTATGTTGAGCAGTGTGCCCAATATAAGAGTTTGAGTACTGATAATTAGCTATTTGGTTAAGTTTTCTTCCTGTCACACATCTCTGCATGAGTCTGCCATTAACAAGGAGTAAAATACCAGTCCACAAAAAACTGTAGGCTCTTGAGTATCTGTACTTTATTTGTATGATGTTTGATATATTTTGAGTTTTATTGATTTAATTAAAATTGTCACAAATTAATTAAATCATTTAGAAATTTAAAAGAAGCTCTGAGATAAAAGGAAATGTGGGAAAAGATAAAGAAAAAATATTTATATCTAACAATTTCTTCCATATCATGGTGCTCAGTGTGTAATTTATTTATATGTTATGTTCTTCAGAAAGTAAATGACTGTGATAGGAGAGACTCCTTGGAGAGGAAGGGAGACTCTTCTGCCCTTGGAGTTATTGAACATGCTATTGGGAGAGCAGCTTCCAGAGCACAAGGGCAGACAGGCACCGGAGCCCAGAAACAGGAGTGTCTGTGTCACAGTGGGGACTGCTGAGAAGAGACAGGGACAACCTACCAAAAGTGCAACGTGACAGAGAGACTTTTCCTGCTGCATAGAGGGAACCATACAGCCTGCCAAAACCCAGAAAGTGACCGAGTTGGATTTAAACCAAGCCTAAGAGGATTTATCTACCAAAACCACGGTAAGGCCTTAATGTACAAGTGCTCTTATGTTTATTGTTTGTTTTTAATTTCAAAAGTTTGCCTTTCTATTTGTACTTAGAAAAGAACTAGCTTCTGCTTTTGAAAACCTTTTGCACATTTCAAGAGGGTTCAGGATGATTTACTGATGAGATTTTATAAGTATGACTTTCACAGGGTCTTGTACATCTTCTCAAACTGTTCTGTGGAAGTACTTTGTCAAATTAACTCTTGTACCATCCATGAAACCACGGTCTTTCAACTAGTAGACTTGGTTTCTGTTGTCTGCATAGCAGCAACTTCTGCTAAAGTGGTAAGTACAGTTCTAGTGAAATCATGCAAGGCATACTGGTGGATTGAGATATTAATTTTATGTTTCCCCCACTGAATGGGAATTAGATTTTGCTCTCCTAATATAATGCTTGAAAGTATCACCTTTTATTGCTAATACTGCCATATTTCTGTGTCACAGTAACAGAATCAGACTTTTTCTTCTTTAATCAATTTGCTTCTTTTTTCTTTACAACTTTTAAAGTCACTTCAGTGATGGAATTGTGGACAAGCTTCTTCCAAACCATTCAAGCTAGAACCAGTGTACCATATTATACTGAGTTAAAAGCATAGGTTTCGTATAAACAGTTCTGTGAATTGCTCAGTTTTCGATATCTTATATTTTTAAATGAACACCTAGGAAGCTAATGCTGTGTATATGGATGTATTAATTTACTAATGCCCCTGTGATGGCCGATGCAGCTTCAGGAAGTTCACATAAAAGAACTAGTTATCTTAGATGAGCAATAAATTCTAACTTACCTCAATAAAAGCTACTGGCCAAACACCATAATTACAGCAAAGATAAGTAACTGATGGTCAGTTGATCTCCAATTTATATTCTGTTTCATCTTTAGAAGATAGGATCCTGCTCTGTTCAACTGGCTTATTTTAAGAGTGCTTGATCAGTGAAATTGTATAGTAAAATGCAAGTACAAACTGTTGGAGGGGATTGAAAATAAAACTTGTTCCTAAGAAATGTTTTTGTTTTTACTATGCTGGAGCCCATTTAGATTCAATTTATATTCTACTTCCTTCAGATTTTATGGAGCTTTTGCTTTCATGACTGTGAGCAGCATCTCTGTCAAAATCTACATCATAGAATTAGGCCTGTGGAGGCATTTTATGGCACCTTCCCCTGGATAGCTGTAAAAAGAGGAGAGTTTCCACAGTATAACTTGAGATCAGCTAGACAGCTTCTCATTATTAAATCCGTCATGCCAGTATACGTAATGGGATCCAGTGTTTTTCTCAAAGCTCTGTCTTTCAGAAGTAAAGACTTCCCTGATTGTTCTATTGAATATTCCCTATTTAAATGTCCTTAAGATAGAAAGAAAATTTACTTCCATGTGACTCCATGAACTCTTATTCTATTAGTTGACTTGTAAAGACATAAAAAAATTACTACTTATTCAATTTATAATGTCTTTTTATAGGAAAAATACTTATAATTGAGAAGATACTAACAAATCTTACTCTTTTGCAATGATATAAACTTTAAGTAATTCCACTAGAATTCTTACCTGGCCTGTAATATATATATATAATGTAAAATAAAATATGGGATATAGCAGAATACAAAAAAATATTTTAATGGAAATACAAAGTTTACCAGCATCAAGACTGGCAAATAGAATTGATTAATCACTGTGCTGTATCTTGTTGGACTGAATGTTGTTCATGAACATATAATTAGACTGATAGTTTAGTGTTTGCTGTTTTGCAAATACACAGCTTCAAACTAAACAATAAGCAAGAACCAAGTGCCTTCAGTAGTGTGAATACAACCACAGGACTTACTTGCTTACTGCCTCTGTTCTCTCAAATAGTAGGACTACTTAAAATTTGAAGGGTTGATGCGTTTAAATGTAAAATCTTTCTTGTGAGAACCATCTAACCTAGTCCTCAGGAGAACTAGCTAAGACAAGAAGGCTACTCAGCACAAGCTTGAAGTTGATTATGACAGATATTGGCATTCTGTCTAAAAACATGTTTGAAGTGAAACTTTTTAACTGCAGTAGACTGAAATCTGTCATTGTTACCTGAGCTTCTGTAATAGTCTCTAGACAGCATTTGGAACAAAATGGTTTAGTTGTAGAAGGCAGAGTTTCCTGAAAGCCAAGTTTTTTTGCTGTAAAAGACCGGGTTAAGCAAGCAGTGGTGGAAAATTCAATCCAGCCTCTCTTGGATTACTAAATAGCAGTTTACAGTTAAGCAACAGTTCTGAATGGGAAACTAATTTGATTGCCTTGCATGATTTACAGCTCTTGGTTATCTTCCATTTCATTCAATCTGTCTTGAATTAGCTATTCAGTTGTCATGGTCCTTCAGTAGGGGTGGGTGGTAGTCACAACTAGGAAGCCCTGGAAAAAAATACTTTTCTCTTTTTAAATAATCTAGCTGTATGCCAGATACTTACAGATCGATACTAAGGATTTAAGGACTTGGATATGAGAACCATCAGACACAGGGAGTGTTCATAGTATCTACAATGTTAACACCAGTAAGAAGTATATGTATGTAGAGCTCTATTAGATGGGCATGACTGAATTTATCATGGTGGCATCAAGAGCATACAATGAATAATGCATCTTAACTTCACAATACCAGGGTGACATCACCTCAGAGAGCATACATGTGGTTTTTTTCCTCACTGCCTCAGTAAATGGGAATTTTGGTTGTACGTAAGGTGGATGGATTTGTTAAAGCTTGCCTGGGTCAATACAACATTGCTAGTATTTCAAGCAAGATCACTTGTTTAATAGACCAGACCTTTTCTCCAGACTGTGGAGCCAGAGAATAATGATGGTTTTCTATTAGCAAACTATTTGCAGGGACAAATGTAAATATTGTGCACATCTGTGTGTGACTTTTTAGGAAAAAAAGAATCAGAAAACCTTGGGACTAGAATTTTTTTCACTTTCCATTAATGTGACAAAACCATAATCTATTACTGATTTTATTTTATCTTGCTATTTATAAAGCTAATACTTTTTCACATTTTTCTGCTTCCCAACAAATCACCTGCAGTAGTTGTTAATTGTGAAGCAACTCAGAATGTTAATAAGCACAGCAGAGAGAGGGGTAAATTCAAGGGTGCTATTGCCAGCTCAAAACAGTGGACGCTTTAAATATCTGTTTGGTTTAAATTTCTTCTCCAATAATGGATTGTGGAGAAAGTACAAGGCCAAAGAGATGGTCCTTAGGAAGTTGCTATGCTGTGGAGGAGACTGCTTACATAGAGTGTATCAGACTGCTCCTATGTCCTCAGGTGATTTTTGTTTGCATTGCTGTTTTTTAATATTCCAATTGTACAATGGGAAGGTGCAGCTAATCAAAGGTGTTCAAAGGTCTATTTTACCTCAACAAATAATAAGTTTCTTACCCTGTACCCTACACAAAAATACCTGTCTTCCCTTAACATCAGCTGTTCTGTAGCTTTCTCTGGTAAAAGAAGTCCTGTGCTTCCTTTAGCAGACAATGCTTTTGGTCTGTGCTTCAATTTGCCATAATGATCAGGGCCTAATGACTGAGGAGTAAGCCAGCGTTGCAGCCTGGGGTGTTACCTTTAAGCATGAAAGAATGGAAATGAGTGAAAATTTCCTTATCCAAAAGTTGGATACATTGTGTCGTTTCAGAGAAAGGCTCTAGGACACTGTTGCCCTGTAAATTGCAAAATAATTCATTGTATGATCCTTTTTTCCTTTAGGAAGAGGTAACATTTCTTTCCCTCCTCGCAAACAGAATGGTGTGGAACCCAGTGCTTGTTCCAGTTATGTGATTCATTCTGTCCTGTGTTGCACAAAATAAAAACAGGTGCACTTCACGCTGTCCTCTGTTACCTCTGGGGATCCAACCCTGTTCTGGCACTAAGGAAGCTGTGCTGATCTGTTAAAGTTAAAAGTTTGCTCCTGACTGCATCTAATTTGCACATTGTGATCTAGCCATGGATCCTTGACTGCTCAGCACTGTTCTTGGTAAAAATTATTTCTCCATATAATTTACAGTTTCCATTGTAGTTCCAGCAGCATTACCCATTGGCACCTACAGTTTCTCCCATTAACTTGGTTAACAGGAGTATCATGGGGAATGACAGTTTGCTTAAACAAAATAAAATCACATTATTCTGAAAGCTTAGAGAGCAACAGTCCCTAGGAAAGTATGGTTGAGATTTATATCTCTAGTAGAAATAATGTCTCTTGGTTATGACTGCTCTTCAGTTACTTCACTTAATTTTGTTTGCATGTCTATTTGTTTACATGTCTATTTGTTTACATTAATTATATTTATTTTAATGAATGGTTTCAACAGAAAGATTCACAGCATGTTGTTATCTACCCAGTAAGTATTTTTAAGCAGAGCTTTATTTCTCATTTAAAGAAATAAGGAAAATGCCCATGTAGTTAGATAAGGTCTAGAACATTTTCTCATCATCATGATTGTTACATGAAGACCGTTAGGGGTTTTTTTTATTTGTTAGAAAGTTATTTTTCTTAACTTGCTGGAAAGTGTTAAGGAAAGACAAAAAGGCAAACTGTTTCCACCCAGAAGCATGATGATGTTCCATGTAGCTGTAGGTGTGACCTGTCTTTGAATGTGAGTGAATTGACAGCTATAGTTAAAGAAGAAATGGAAAAATTGAAAACTGCAGAAGAGGCAGGAAAGAGAAGTCTGTTGGAGTGTGTTAGGGACTGGATATATATAACCCAGTGATCAAAGAATATACCAAGAACTCATTGCAATCTGCTGATTTTTATAATCATCAACTCTTCTTCCTGAGGCATTTCTAGATTTCCTTGCTATGGTGGCCTTGCTATTTGAGAGCAGCATTCCTTCAGATCTATGCTACATTTGCATTTTCCAAGATCCCTCTTCCTACCTTTTTTTTTCCCTCATCTAGGAATTCAGTACAGCTGTGACTTAACGCCCTGGCAGCAGGAGGTTACTGCCCTGTACAATCACCGTGCATGATCGTTTTGACACTATCAAGAAATCCTTTCAGGAGCTCAGCCCCGTATTTATGTGTGTGACCATATTCCAAACTAGGACCTAATCCCCTGCCCCCACTGCCCTCTAGTATCTATTCCACTTTGCTAAAAGATCAGATCCATTCACCCCAGTTCTGCACTCTGTTGTACACATTTCTTGCCATCACCCTCTCTTGGAATGTGAGCGTTCAATTCCAGCTCAGGAAAGAGCAGTGAGGAGAAGGGAACACTTGCTGTGGGATCCCTGGGTCTGGTTCTGCTGGTCTTCTACATATCATGGGCATCAGGATGCCAGCTGAGGCCCTGCTGAGTCTAGAGTTTCCATGTCAGTTCTGCATCTATTCTTCAGACATCTCTCATGCTCCTATCCTTCCTATTCCTTTCCTGGTGAGAAAAATAGAAATGCAGAGAATGAAAACAAAAAGGAGGTCATAAAGCATGGGGGCAACTAAAGGAAGATGGGATTAAGGCAGAGGGGAAAAAAGTGAAGAAACTATAGTGTTAAATGTTATATTCATTCTATAGGGCAAGGCATGGATCAGTCCTTGTGTTATCCAAATCAGTTTGTCTTCCTTTAAAATACAGCCCTTTTATAGAAATAACCTTGCTTAATCAGAATTTTTTTTTTTTTAATTAAAATATAGCTAACTAAAGTGCTAGTTCAGCAAGCATTTTCTTACCAGTACCATTGTTTGAAGAAATCTGTTTCGGTCTGTAGTACAGAAAAGGTACACTACCCTGTGGAGATTTTCTGTTAAGATTTTACCTGTTAGTATGCTAGGCAGTTGCTTATTTCTTCATTCACTAATCCCTCAGCTGGACCCCCAGGTTTACCACAGATAAATACTTGTAGCTTTGGGGTTATTCTTTATAGAAATATTCACAATACATGTAAATAAGTTTTTGGTTGTGAATAGGATTTGTTTGCTTGCCACTGGTCACTCTTGTCCTTTACTGGTCTTTATGCTATTGTTTTAAAACAAGTGTCATGTAAAGTTAGAAATGTAAGTATTTTGAATGGATTCTTCACAATATGACTTCACTTACAGGCTGGATGTAGTCATGGGCAAATACTTAATCAGAGCTTAATCAACAAACTGGAAGAATGAAAATTAGTTGATGATCAAAACAAAATTAAAGATATTCTCTAATTGATTAGAGTGGCTTAGGAGGTTCTGCAAATTAAAAGATTTTGTCCAGCTGGAATGAAAATCAACCTTTCTTCCTATTTTCCAGCCAGAAATAATATTTAATAGCAGTTCAACAGTCTCTGCTCCTGAAGAAAAGTAGAAAGAAGATGAAAGGAATAAAAATGCCTCATAGCAAATACCTGATAATATGAAGAGAGCTGCTTTCAACATGCCAATTTAATCAGGACTAGGAGGGAGATGGAACAATGGGAAAAATCTTCCAGTGAAACATTTTTTTGTAATGCATTATCTTACCTCTTACAGGCAAAAAAAAAAAAAATCTATCAACTTTTTAATATAATTTTATTTTTTAAAGGAGAAACAATAGCAGGAGGGAGAAAAGAACAACTTCTCTGCATTAAGAAGTGCTTTCCTTCAACCTAAATCTATCTTTCATTATGTCCCATGAGTAGGAGTTGTCAAAGTACATCACTTAATCCCATGAGAAAGGGATACACATCCCTGTGTATTGCAAATGTGTGATGCAAGGAAGGAGACCGGCCAACCTATAAGGGGCTATAAGTAAAAAGTATAAAGCAAATATGAAACAGATCAGAGTTGTTTTATATCAGACTGGAAATGCAGACGCAACATAACGTATTGGATGAACAGATCAATACATCTGAAGTCTTCTTGTATTTCTATTCCAGTTATGTTCATCTGTTTGTCAGTTCATATGGGAGGAGAGCTGTTGACATATAAAATCTGCAGTGAGTGAATTGGAATTGACCTTAACATAAGTTAAACGATCCTTTAATTATTTTTAAACTGTTTTAAGCAATTTCTGTTTCCCAGTTACCACTGCCACCATCAGAAGCATGAGAAATCCTCCAAAATGTTGATGCCTTAAAATTGTCTCAGCTCAGGGAACTGAGAGGCCATTTCTAAATCATGAAGTTAAAATAATGCTGGCTCGTGCTATCTGCAAAGACCTCCACCCTCATTGAAGCCCAGTAGAGATCTATCCATCTGACTTTGTAGTCAGATAAAACTCACAGGAAAAGGACTCATGGAATATTTTGGCAACAGTCATTGGAGAATTAAAGAATATTATTTTATCTGGGAAAAGTAATTAAAGGTATATTTATAAAAAAAATATTTCCACACTTAGAGGCATGGAGAGTATTGTTGGAGACTTTCCCCCTTCCAATTATACTTGACATAAAATAATTCTTTTTCTTTTAACACATACAGTAAAATGAAATGAAAATGAAAAAGTTGTTAAGCATGCAATTGTAACAGAGCAATGTGAAAAGCTAGGAGTTGAAGAAGATAGCATATTGAGAGAGACATCTAATTTCTAAGTCCTGAAGTTTAATTTTGGCTGCACATTGCACTCTTAACAATAATAGAAGAAAGGGGGGAGGAAAATAAATCAGATAGAATTTGTCAAACAAAAGTTCATGCATCTCAGAAATGAGAAGCAAAGACCTAGCAGCGTATAGCCAGAGAAACTGGCTTTTCTCTTCTAGAGGCAGGGCAGCTTCTCACTCAAATTCTTAGTCTAATTCTCTACTTTCCATATCTCAATGGTGTATGATGAGTGATACATCTGTAATCCAGCAGCCTAATAAAAGGAGGCTACAATTTTTCAGAACTTTGTCATTTTTCAAGGTGCAGGCAAGTGAATGCTGTGCAGCATCAGCTTCTGGGCATATTGCAGAACATGGCACATTGCAAAAGAAATCTCTTGCTGCTTTTAAAAAAATGCTAAGACCATTGCTAGATAGAAAAATAAAAAGTAGGATAAATTATATGCAAAAATATGACATGGAAATAAATAAGAATTATCTATTAAATGAGAAAAAAAAAAATCATCTACTGCTTTCACATCAGAATACCCAGCAACTCTGGAATATTATTATTCTTGTGGCTTCATCTGCCTTCAATTAAGTATGTACCATATGTGATGATATAAATATCCTCAGAAATTCACTAGGCATAATTATTTTGCAGGAGAAATACATAGTGTTAAATGTATTTTAGGTTTTCTTCTTTTCTTTGCATCCCACCCTCTTTGCTCTAAATTATTTTCTCTTAAATGCCTAACTCTAGATTTCCTGGCAACATGGATGTTTTATAAATTAACTGCCTGTGCATAGCAACTGTAGCAACATTTTAGGGACAGTTAATGATTTACAACTCAAAATGTAATGTAGAGAAAACCTCACAAGCTAGACTGGCTCTTACACTATCCTTGAGAGAACTCATTTGCAGAGAAAGCTGTGCCACTGAAGATCTTTTCTAAAACTCAGATCACCCTTTCTGTTGACAGCGCAGTGTTCTAGCTTGGAAAAAGTACAACACTTGACACCACATCAGCCCTTTATTGAAGTTTCAGCTTTGAAGTCTACAGCTACAATATTTGCAGATCAGTCACACAAGTTAAGTTTTCTTAAAAATTAATTCGTACACAAAGTTGCATAGCTGCCTTGACTCAGACAAATATATTTTTATTAATTTTAAAATGCCATAGTAACCATCATGGGCTTATGGTTTTCCAAGGATATGGAAGTGAAATAGACCTATAGTCCTAAAAGTTCGTCCTCCTCAATTGCAAAAGAACAATGCATGACAAGGTACAAATGTGGAAGCAAATGGGTCAAGGCAATGACAAGAATGTAGGTTGTAATGCATTTTAAGGTTGAATATTTAGTGTTCTTTTTCCTTGTTTATTTTGACACTGCTAGTTGTACCCTTTCTGTCACATACTGCTTTCCTTCTAGGGCTGTCTATGTTTGTGTCCCAGCCCTCAGAGTGCCATGTAAAGAAACACTTCACTTGGAGGGTATCTAAATGAAATGCATAAGCAGGCTTAGAGTGCAGCGGAATTAAGATAATTTGAAATTAAGAAGCTCTTCTACAAATAAATCTAATCAACATGTCTCACTTGAGCAGAGGTTGGAATGCTGAACTACAGGATTCAGAAATATTTACATTTTAATAACCTTAAGTAGGACATGGGGCAAGACCCTTGAACAGTCTTTTTCTTCAGGATGGGAGTGGCTTATGGACATGAGAAGTTGTTCATATCTAGTGATTACAGTGATTGTATCATACAGCATCAGTCAAAGACTAGAACACACCTGTGATAGAAGCTGAGCAAGTGCAGAAAACAACAACAGACCCAAAACACAAAATAAATACTTCTGATCTGACTTCAAGCAGCAAATTCTTAAACTTAACATAGAGTACCTGTATACCAGCAGCCAAGAGATGATCAACAGTAAGACAATATCCTTCATTATGATTGTCTTGAGCACTTTGGAAAGGCAAACCACCGAATTCTGACTAGGCAGCAGAAATCAAGAATTTTTATGAGTAAATTGGATACGTCTGAGTGCAACAAAACCTTACACAGACATATCCCACACACTTTTTGCTGTGGCTGTTTTCATTACCATAGCTTTTTTAGTTACACTAAACTCACCCACAGATGTTTAGAAAATGTGATTAGAGATTCTGTGCTAGGCAGAAAAAAAAGGACAAAAGTTGCTATATCAGCCGTGTCTTTCTCTTTTAGGTTTCATGCAGCCTTATAGGGGAACCTCTTGAAAAAGAATCAGAGTTCAGTGAAAATACATTCTAAAAAAGTCTTTGATGAATTCTGAAGGTACCTTGTTGTTTTATACCCGGTAAAAATACATGCTATTACAAGGAAAGTAACCATGATTTTGTTCTGATGGCATCCTCTTCCAAAAGGGTGCCGTATGTCTATGTCGAATCTAAGAAAATAGCTGCCTTCCCAAGCCTGCCAATAGGTAAATAATTTGTGTAGCTTGGGCAGCAAGTCTGTGAAATAGTGGAATTTTCTTGTAGAACTGTTTAGGAAGCACTGTGCTTCATGAACACCCTGGGAATGAAGGGCAAGGGTTTCCTGAGATTCCAGTTGGTGGTGCTTGAAAAATCATCACCGTACTTATGTGTTTGAGTCATTTAAGTGAAGCCCATTGTAGACTTATGGAGGCGCAGACTGGTACCTTTGCAACAGCTTTTCTCATGGTATGAGTTAAAGTAGATGTTATCGGAGCTAGAACTGCCAAACTGTAAGCCTACACATGAAATTGCAGAAAGGTTTAGAGAATAAACTATCTAGCTGTTTAAACCTGCAACCAATGTCTAATTTTAAGTTTATGGTTAAAATTCAATTTGGTCCAAGCATTACATCTGTTGCTGTAGAGATTTTCAATAGTAATTTCTGCAGTCAAAGAGCTAGTGCTCTGCCAGATACTCTGTCTTGGAACACTTCAAGTGCAAAGGAATTAACTAAAACAGAGCATTGTGTGGGTCAGATCTCTCTCTGTGAGCAGTAATCTCTTAATGCTCCAAAATGCTTGTTTCAAATCCTCTAACCTACAAAATGAGGTTTCTGGGTTTATATTTCTTAGCTTGTCATCCTGAATGTCACTAGTAGCTATTTTATTAAGTCTTTCAAGGGAAAAAACCTCAACCTTCAGATTTTGAAACTATTCCATCTGTATTTGGCAGTAGCCAAATTTACACCTTCACAGCTACCTTGGAGCTTGACAATGTGTTAAAATAAATAAATAAATAGAGTCCATGTTTCCAAGAGGCTTTAAAATATGAACAGAGGCAAATATTAAAATGCAATAATAAAGGAGTAGGAGTAGACAACTTTGGGGAGCTTAAGAGCTTAATAAAGGCAGAGGCTTTTTTGTAGTTGGCATTTTCTTTAGCATTGTGAACTTAGTTGTATCACCGTGGCATGCTGGTGATGTGTAACACACTGCTAAAGAAGTAAGAAACCTCAAGGCTCCTGGTTTGCATTGTTCTCAATGCCTCTTCTCATCTCTCAAAGCTTCTGAAACTTTCAAGTAGTTACTGCACACAAATTCTCCTTAGCTTGGGTGAAATCCACCCCTGTGCAAGAGGCATTTGCCTAACTTCTCATGGATGCTGGATTTTCAGTGCTGTAGGGAGCAATGGCACTGAGGAGTAGACTGGAAAGAGGTGGCAGAATATTCTGCCTGAGACATGATGGGCTTTGTGTAGTGGCAGATTCCTGTCCAAGGGGTTGGAATTTGTGAAAAGGAACAGTTCTTGCTAACTAGCAAGCTGGGCTTGAGATGTCTGAAAGTATCAAAGGAGGGAAATCTGACAAGTTGGAGAGAGAGCGCTACTGATGTTAACCATCACCAGTTTCCTTCAGAGCATTTAAGACTGGCTGTAGTGCTCAGACTTCCCAATTCAGGGAGTCTGTTTTTAGTCTAATGTCCCTCCTGATAAGGCAGGGCCAAACACAGCTCCTTTCTCTTACCCATTAGGAAAGATAGGGTTGATAGAAGAGCAGTGGAGAGGATGACTCTATTCTCATTACCCAGTGACATCTGGAAGAGAAAGGACAGGGTTAGGGAACTGACTGAATGAAGCTGATAGATGACTGCAAGATTTATAGACACACAGAAACTTAGGGGTTGGAAGGGACCTCAGGAGATTATCTAGGACAATTTCAGTCTTTCATAGGGATTCTCTGCAGTATGCTGCCATGAAAACTTGAGCAATTATATTGTCTAATATGGTGTTTTCACATTCTTCATAAATTTTGTTGCAAGTTGCAAAATAATTAATAATTAGTTAAAGACCTATCTCCTGTGGTCGAGTTACTAGTTTGGAATTTCAACTTGCTTTGTTCTGGTGTTTTTTCAAGGTTCTAATGACAGGTCGGCAATGAAAATGTTAAAAAAATATTTACAAAGGCTCAAACTTGAGTAAAATAGAGGGAGAAAAAGAGTAAAATTTCTAGATTACAAGCTTTTGTGAAAATGAGAAAACTCATTACACTATTTTTCTGTGGACTTTTCATAGTATATATTTCAATAGATACTTGAAAACTATATATGAATGCTACTATATTTCTCCTTTCATCCATCATGAAGATGAGACCAGATGGACGTCTGCAGTGCAGTGAAATTTTCGGTTGTGTAAGAATTGCATTGTGATCGTAAGAAGCACAAGAGTGGTGCATTTGTCCACTATCCTTTAAGCATTTGAAACCTGGATGCAAATGTTGGCGTGAATTTCAGATAGAATAAAGTAAATATTTCATCTTTAACCCTAAAGTTTTCACTGACACCCATGATGGAAGTATCTATCATAATAGTTAATGTAATTGCGAATTTGTTCCTCTGTTGAGGACCACAGAACCAAAATAGCAGGGTTATTGATGCTTAAGGAAGAAATATATTTCTCAAACTCAGTGCATAAAAACTTTCACAACAGCAGAGGTTTGCTCAGGTTGGGAAGAGGGTGCATTTTCAGGGCAGTGAGTAAAAGTTTGGACTGAAGCTGATCAGAAAAAATGAGACTAGAGAGTCCACAAAATGAGCTGCTGGAGTCATTGTCACAGTTCCAGGTCCAGTTTGGCACCCACCATGGCTGCACCTGCTGATGCCATTTTGTTGACAGGTACAAATCACCGGCCATCAAGGAGGAAACCATGAAACAGGCTCTGACTGTATGGAGTAATTAGCTAGCCCAGAGCCCTAGGGCTAACAAGAAGCAGGTGGACTGCCAGGGCTCTATGTTTTTTGTTTGTTTGTTTTTGGTGTTGGGATTTTTTCCCCCCCGAGTACAATAGCAGCCAGACACTGCAGAGACATTTTGCAAAGTGCTTGCTAAAGAGAGCTTCCCAAGGCTGTGACAAAGCCATCGCTCTGTCTTCTTTTTTTATACACCTTTTGAGAGGTGCGTAAAATCCTTCACAGAGATTTTCCATTTCTATTTTGAAATTGAATGTATTTTACCTCTTACGTGAATGTGCTGAGTGTCAGCAGAGAGAAAGATGGAGTTCTTGTACGGTGTTGAGCAGTGTGAGCTTAGTTTGGCCATTTGTCTAATTAGGTGGCTTTTTTAGTATGTGCTCTGTATAGGCTAA
This sequence comes from Antrostomus carolinensis, assembly GCF_000700745.2. Classification (NCBI taxonomy): domain Eukaryota; kingdom Metazoa; phylum Chordata; class Aves; order Caprimulgiformes; family Caprimulgidae; genus Antrostomus; species Antrostomus carolinensis. Next base: position 33,742 of record NW_010315116.1, read on the forward strand.
TTAGAAGAGTCTGGCCTACAGCCAGGCTATTTCTTCCTTAAAGATTTGGTTGCTCTACAGCATTGTTGGAACAAATTTGTGTGTCTGGATCAGACTAGGAATGAATAAATACCACAGGTGGCAGAATGTGAGCACAGAACGTTACCTGCCTTGTTGATAAAGACAGACTGTGAGTCCTAAATGGATGATACTGGCACTTGTGAAAAGTCAGTTCTGTTCCTCACTCATTATCAGAGACATTTCAGCAAAATATCCAGCAAAGCTGCAATCATAGTAATGGCATAACAATTGCAATCACAGGCTTGTTTGGCCTTTCTCAAAGCAGAACTGTTATTTGATATACAGCTGTGGATAGGTTTGCAAATACGCTGGCAGTATGAAGTTCATTAGTGAACTGTGTGGCTTGCTGAAAAACTGTCTAGGCATCAAGAGCAACATAAGGACAGAAACACATGGGATCTACTTTAGCTGAGCTTGGCATGACACAGAGGAGTATCCAAACAACTCCCAGCATCTTGGAGGCAGAAAGGGAGCAAGGAAGCTTTCAGAACTGAAGTCTTTGGAGCTGTATTTTCCCACCACTTTTCCCATTTCCTGCTTTTATTTCTTATAAGTTAATCATGTTTATTACCACCCTTCTATACACTTCACTGTAATACTTAATAAGAAATTTTAGGTTTTATTGCTGTAGAAAGAGACTATCATCACATACACACTACAGAGCAGTGTACAATAATGGCCAAACTGGAGAATGCTCAGGTAAAAAATTATTGTTCCTTGAAAGGCAGGATTTTCATCAAGTATGGTAAATATAAAATGGCCAGAGCAGAAGTCTAATGTCTTCTGTAACTATTCCTCTATTAGCAGGCATGTTCTGCCCTTCTTTCAGACCACTGATCATAGTTTAGCACTTTTTTGCACTGTTTCTTGCAACTGGCAATGGTTTTCGTTCTGTTCCATGTAGTCCCAGATGCTGACCGTAGAACTTTAATCCTCAGACTAGGACAAGGAATTGATTTGCTGAAACATGTACACAAATAAAGGCCAGATCCTGAGCTCAATTTATGCAGCTGAATGGGGCTCATCAATTGCAGAGAGCTTTAAGACCTGACCCTGCATCACATTGATAGATTGTGGCCTAGAGGTGGTGAGGCTAAGCAGACACTGGACAAGGAAGGGTATGTGGTGAGATTACCAGCATGCAGGTAGCAAAGAGCCCTGCACTCCCTTAAAAATTGGAATAGAGCTGCAGAGGAAGAAAAAAATGTGTGCAGGTGAGCTCCTTCACTGCCACTGGGATGTGAATTCCAGCTCTCCCCTTCCACTTAGCAGGACAGCAAGCGCTGTTCTTACTCAGTTAGCAGATGCCATCCCTCCTATTTGTGTTGGCTCTCTGTTCAGGCATATTGGCTGTTATCTCCTTCCTGTCCATTTCCTTCTGTTCTATTCTACCTCTGTTTCTCATATTTTGTGCTTGTTCTTATTTGCACTCTAAGGGGTTTTTTTAGCCCTATTTATTTTTCTCCCATTAGCTGTATTCCTCTTTGGAGAAGTTCAATGTAAATCTACAGGGCTAAGTCAAATATGGGTTTGGCATTTACTTGAGGCTTGGAGCAGCTCTGAGTCTGCAGGGCTGCGTGTGGTTTTGGTGAGAGATGCTATTAGAAGTGAGTGGGCAGAAGGAGTCTCCTGCTGCTTTTAATTACAGTCATGGGTACACAGGTTGGAGGTCCAGAGTGAGGTTCCTTTCTTCTCTTTGCTATTTTTTCTCTTCATTTTTACCCTACATGAACATTACTAGAATTGTCTCTTGCAAGCCCACCAATTACCCTCGGAAAACCTGTCCCAAAGCCTATAGGGCATTCTCAACCTCGAACAACACAGCTTGCAGGCAGGAGACCTGAGAAAGAGAGGGGTCATTGTCCTCTTTCCACTCGTCTGTGACTCAAGGAAGAGCACGTGTTTGTTACAGTGGGGAATGGCTGCCTGGCTCAGTGGGCTTCCAGCCTTCCCCTCTGCACCCCTGTGCTGGTTTCAAAGGGACAGAGCTGCAGGAATATACATTTCTCTTTGTACACTGAGTTAGCAGGGACACGTTGCCAAGTAAATGAGGCAAGGTGAACAAAGGCTGCGTCTCTGTCTCTAAATAAGGGGAAGGACGGGGTAGCCACATAACTGTCACATGGCTACCTTTGAATTAGAGGGAATTCTCTTCCTCGGAATTTGGTAAAATGTGGGGATAGTGGAGAAACAAGAGAGGAAGACTAAGCATCCCAAAAAATGAAGGCCTTTAGCATTTACCTAATGGTTTTTTATATACTTATGGTGTCTTCAGTCTTGTCCAGAAAGCTAAATGATTGCCCACAGGTGGAAGTAAGAACCTCTTCCAGGTTTCCTATACAGCACGTTGAGGGGACAGGAAAGATGTGGAAGATAACAAGTGAAAGTTCACATGGGAGTCAGGCTGCCAGTCCCAAACAAAGTCAAAGGGTCATTGTAAACCACTAAACGGGGTAATTTGTGCTTCAGAGCCAACGGGCAGCATGGTTCAACATCACCCTCCCAGTTTCTAGAAAAGGGAGTGGGAAAATACATCAGTATGTGAGAAAGATGAGTCTATGGAGTTGGAGTGCAAGAGCTGCAGTTAGAGCAAGAGAGGAGGCAGAAACAGAGCCAGCAGGGACAGGAACAGATTGCACAGGCAATAGGAGCTGAAACCTAATCTTTAGTGAGTCTACAACATGTAGGAACATCAGCAACTTCGGCAGGGGCTGGTGCCCTACTTCTCAAGAGAAAAATAAATAAAATACCTGCAGGCGGTCCTTGTGTTATCGTGAGGGAATCTTGACACAGAGTTGTCTCCTTTATGTTATTTGCTGCTCCAGGTCAAGGGTCTGACACTCTTGGATATAACTGTTAATTGACAGTGGTTTCTCCAGTCACTTTCTGGGTCCAGAAGGACTGAGAAGGTGATCTGTTGTATGTGGGGAAAAATACATGGTTCCTCAGCCTGCTTTGGGTAGACATCGTTATTCAGCATTTTGGCAGGGGCAAAATGCTGTATGTTCCTGATCCCAGGAAACTTCAAGACACAGCTTCTACAGCTCATGATATTTTTCATATTATTCTAAATTAAGGTATTTTTCAATGATGGATACTTGGCCCTTTGATCAGTTAATCTTATTAGGGAAGCAGAATTAATTTAAATTTCGGAATAAGTAAAATAAGCTATATTTCATTTCTCACTGTTGTTCTAATAATGACTGCAATGACTTTGGGAGTCCAAACCTTCATTTTTAACCCTAAAGAATGAAAAGCCCTTAAACCACTATAAGAGGGTAGAAGCAAGGATGTATGGAATTAAAAAGACAAGCCTTAGATGATAAACTGCACAGTGAATTATGATTCACGCTGCAACACAGATTGGAGCTTGTCTTGCACAAGGAAACATCAGGAAGCAACCAGCAGTTAAGGATGAACCCAGAGCATGCTTGCAATTTTAATGGCAGCAGCCAATCCTCGATAGGCATGTTTATTTGTTACAGTGAGCCCGACAAGTTTCATTTTGGATGCTGCTGCCTGAAGAGCTTTGTTCCCTTCCTCTCTGGCTCTAGCATAAGCACATAAGACGGTGACCTTACAGGAGGCTTAATATTTCAGGCTGTGTGTATCCTGTTTGGAGTAACATTAACAGAACATTTTGGCACATGCAGGTGCACTAACAGATTGTAAAGCCACACAGAACTCAAAGGAAAAGAAGCTGTTTCCTCAGATGGCTTTCCACCCATTGCTGTGATCCAGACAACTCTCCCCCCTTGCATTTCATCCCAAGATCTGTCTGGCTTTTTTGGTCTGATTCCTACATACAGGCAAGGTGATGGTGTGCTGCTGGGTATGATGATTGTTCCAGAATCAGATCCAACTGCTTTCATTTTAAGGACTTATTATCAATTCACATCTGTACAGTTTAACGGGAAAAAGAGAAGGCAAGTCTGGCTTCTTTTCTCCCTCCTAGTTTTGTCTAGTTGCCTTGTTCACATTACTCCTGTACCCCCATTTGCTGAGACCAAGAGGAAGTAATGGTCCAACAGACAGAAACTTTCATGCATGTCTAATCCTGTGATCAGTCTTGCAAAGCCCTGTCACCTTTGCTGTGACCACGCTGGTCACACAGTTTGAAGTTCCCACAGTGCAAAAGATGAGTTGCTGCAGGAGGTGTGAGCGTCTCAGAACTGTGTTCTTTCACTGATCGGATTTTCCTGAGAAGAGGTCTCAGGAAACTGTCTCTGATGTAAACCCTTGGCAGATTGACTGGCATTAATGATCTAGGAGAGAAGGTTCTCCACATCCCTTTTCATTAAAAGAAAAGTTCCTGCTCTTTGTAAAAATGCATTACATTGGTTTTGGAAATTCTGCAGTTTAATGAGGCAAATGTTCTTGAGAATGACAGTTTTGCTAGTGGTGCTGTTTATTTTTATAATGCTTTATGTCCTTGAGGTTTCATAGGTTGGGATAAACAAGGCAAAGTAGAAAGCCAAAAAGCAAATAACGTTTAACATCTGTCAGACATTCAGCTGACATAGTGAAAAGGGGATGTAGAGTTGTTGCTACTTTTTTAAAAAAAAAAATGTAGGTTTACAAATTGAGATAGCCCAAGTGAAAATCTCAAAATTACATGAAAATTGGCTTTAGTGATTTGGCTTTTGATTTTTTGTGGGGTTTTTTGTGATTCCTGCCCCAAATACTATAGGGACACTTAGGCTTTCTAATGATGATAGCCAGCTAAATGTTAAAAAAGGATTTAGCCTTTCTGTGCCTTTAAGACTTGCTACAAAATATGGAGCACACGTCTATCATCCTGTGGTGTGCTTAGGCCATGGAAGCCCCCATCCCATGGGAAAGGTGGGAGGGAAGCAGAGTCAGGTGTGTGGCTAGGGTGGGATGGGTGGGATGGCAGATGGGTGGGATGCCCCTTTGGGATAGGGGAAGGCCCAGTGCTCAGTGATTTATGTACTTTTTCCTGTGGTCCCTGTCACTGGAAGCACTGCACTGTACCAGGATGTGTAGCACAGCAGAGGGAGCAAGAGGCTGAAGTCCTCTTCACCCTTCCAGTAAGTGTCTGATTGCAAGGTGACAGGCAAAACTTCCATAACTTTCCATGCAGATATTAGTATTAAGGTTGGCCTGACTTAGTAATCTTTACCTTTCTCTTAACAGGAACTTTTTCTTATATTGGCCAGAATAGCAAAATAGCAAAGGCCAGGAGCTGTGCTAGTAAATGATGACAGAGACTCCAGCTGAAGTGAACAGTAGCCACCCTGCAGACAGCCACCTGTGTGGCCGGTGCAAAGCCTAGGAACGGTTGAACAGCTACTGATAGCATCCAAAAAAATCAGCCACTCGAGCGAGCCTTTAGGGAAATGTCACTGATATTGAGAGAGGAATATCTTCAGCACCACTCCCATTGGGACTCAGGAGCTCCCACACATCTTCTGCCCCTGAACTCCATCCTGAAGGTGCCTATCTTCTTTCCACTATTGTGGTCCTTTCAAAATGGCTGGGGTGAGGAGAGACCACAGCAGGTGGAGGTGAGCACCTCTCTGCTCACCCAGCTGGGGATCACCAATCTGTTTCCTACTGGGGACATGTCTGCATCTGCCACAATGTGTGTGGCTGAGGCCTCTGGGACCCCAAAACACCTTCTTTCCTACATGGTTTTCACAGAGGAACTGTAATACCAAATGAAGATTTTAATAATGAGTAGAAAACCCTATCCTACTGTGTTTTTTCTTGCCTGTGAGCAGGCTCAGTGTTCATTGTGTGTGTTCTCAGTAGTGTACAGCAGTCACGTAACTACTGCAGTGGATGAGACCAATTCTGTCAGATTGTTCAGTACCACGAGGGACTGTTCTGCGGGTCGCAGACTTATGCCCATTTGTTGGCCATGAGAGGCCCTCCTGCACACATAAACATGCTCTGGGACCCACTCTGTATGCCTTGTTGACCAGCTATTACTGTGACAGATATGATAGCCGAAAAGAATATGAATTAATACCTGTGGAAAAGAAAAATTATTTCAGAAAAAGATTCATATTGAGCAATATGAAGCTCTTTGACAACAGGGAGTGCTTTCTTCAGACAGAAAATTCCAGTAACAGTCAGAACCTGGTTTTACTCAGTGAGTTTTTTCTTTCTCTGTCTTTGTGTCAGAGCTCATTTGCTTCATACTGATTAAAAGAAAAAGCTTTGAAACCAGCAGAAAGGATTTACAGTGTAGTTCTTTAGAACAGGAAAATCAATCAAAATATTTTAAAAATAGAAGATAATAACTGGAGCTGCTCATCAAGATTTAGGACTAACTGGGGGCTTGATTAACGACTCTAAAATTAGGTTTTATTTTATTTTTCATATAGGCATGTGCAAAGCACAACACGATAATTATCAAACTGAATTGTCACTGAAAAATGACTTAACTGTAGATTAAAACAGAATGTCTGCTCCTGCCATGAATCTCTTCAGCAAATTATCACTTTATCTCAGGGCTTGTAGCTCCTTGATCAGGGTGTTTCCACTTCAGATATTTTGCAAGCATAGGCTGTGTATCTATTTCTGTTTCAGTAGGAATACTCTGATTTACACCAGATAATTAATTGGTTCTATATTTATTCTCTGTTAGCTCATTTACATTTGTCCGTGCACTTAAAACCTGTTGAAAACTGGTATCAGCAAGCAGTGGTCTTAGTGCTGACCTGAACTGCTACTTCTCATTATCCTCCTTTACATTTTTCTTGCTTGTGAACAAGGGGTGGAGCCAACTGAGACATGGCACTTAATGTATTTACCTGCCTTTAGTTTTTCCCCACTTCTTTCTGTGGCTCTCAAACTTTTCCTAGTTAGAAAACCACTCTCTATGGGCAGTGTAGTTTGCACCTCATCACTATCCCAGCAAATCCTAGTTTAGTTAACAATATAAAGGACAAAGAAGCTGTGATTATAAGAAACTAGACCCAACCATGTGGTTTGCTTTTGAATCTGAAACATTCAGCATTGCTCCCAAATTGCAATAAAAAATAAAAGTCTTTGTGCATCATAATAAATAAGAACAGGTGGTTTCTAAGGTAAGTAAGTTTTGTGCAGAATGCTGCATAAGGCACCAGAAGGGTACTCAAAAGATTGGGTCCCTATTCCAGTTACTCATAATGCTGGGCTGTAATGAAGTCACTTAGCTCTCAGCTGGTTTTTTGCAAAACTGAAAGTACATTAATAGATCACCTAAATGCAGCATCTGGGCATCTATTCCAAATGTGGCTAATCCCCTTCCTCCTTTGCTGCAAAATGGTGGTACTTCTTTACTTAGATTACTGATTTTTGTACAGGGCAATGGTGGTGTTATGAGAAGAAAGAAAAAGCTAATTGCTTAAAATAAAAGTAGGAGAGTGTTTCTCAGCATGATGAACTGATAGGAATTTGTGTGAGACCCAAACTGACTGGTTTTGAATGATTAAATTATATATATATATAAACACTTCAGAAAAAGTTAAACATTTTCTTCAAGTGAAATAATTGTCAAATTTGAACTAAAATTTCTGTTACCTCCTAAGCAAGAAATGCTTTAAAATAGAAAAAAGAATTTAATCTCTCATTTTGGAGTTATTGAACCAAATGTCTTAATTTTGAAGCATTTTTTTCCAGGAGAGTTCCTTCCAGAAATATTAAACATTAGCAAAGCTTTTCAGTTAATCCAAATACCTGGTCATATATTTTTCTTCATAGAAAAAAAAAAAAAATCTGAAAAATGTTTTCCCAGGTCACATAGTTGAATCAGAACTTTGTTAGCCTCCTATGACCTGCAAGTCCTGGAAGGCTCAGTCTCCTTTTCATTTAGGTCTGAGCTTCTAAATAAAAACTACCAAACCTAGGGCTGTTTCCTGAACCATAAAGTACATTAGCCATCAAAGGGAATGGAAACTTTCCTCCATTTACTGAAGAATTAATAAGTAAAGTGCAGTGATGGTTACAATTTAAGAGGCAGAAGCACAGCCCTGGTTGCCTGGAAACAGGAGGATGCCTTTGGAAAGCCACACCAGGCTCACTCAGGAGAGAGACCTCTTACACAACCTGATGCCCATCTTGTCCCTTTTAAAAACATTACTTTCCTCATTGCTTTTTATCAATAGTTTAATGTGTTCCAAAATTCTTTTAGCCTTTACTATATATTTCAGTGTGAGGATGTATCACGTGGTATCCATGAATTAGAGATGGACCTCAATAAGGGTCCCAGATCCAAACTTTGAAGAAATGAGCCAGCATTCAGATTACATAACTGCTCTTTTTCTTGTACTGCTGACCAAACAGCTCAGAAGTGTTCAAACCTGGGTCAACCTATACAACTAGAGCAAGCAGATTTCACCAGAAGCCATATACAAAGTAGGGCTCAGATAAAAACCCACCTTTTGTCTTAACCAAGCTGATTTAAAGCATTTTGCATAAAATATGATGCTATATGTCTGCAGTAAAACTAATATAAAATCCTGACCTGTTGCAGGAAAACCAAAATTAATCATTTTATTAACATTGTCAATGCACTTAATTTTCACTCATGCTTTCCATGCAAGTTCAGCAGAAAAAACCATATAAACAATATCCTCTGCAGTAATACACCTATACACAAAACATCTAATTAGTATGACATTATAATTAAACCAAAACTGTAAGGGGCCAGGATAGTGGAAAGCTCATAAGGTTTTATAAACATTCTGGTCAGTCTAAGAACTGTGGTCCTAGGCTGGTCCAGCACAAGCTCCATCCAGACCAATTACCAGCTCCAGAGGTGCCAAGCTGACCTACGCTGCTCAGCCGAATTTCATTTGTTACCTTTTGTAGGCACATTGAGCTCTGGGGACACAAACCTTCACTCCTGCAGTCAAAGGAAATGTAATGTAATTTGTTTGAAGTGACACTCCAGAGTAGTCTGAGTGACTCAACTGTCAGTTGAGTTTGGGGCAAGACCCATGCATGCATTGAAGTACTGGGGTGAGCTTCACAACACAGAGCCCCACTTTTGGGCCATGATGATCATGTGAGAAGGAAATGCAGATATCCCAGGTTTCAGAATCACAGGCCTTTGAATATGTTGACTACCTTGAAGAAAGTATCCAGAATTTGACCCAACATTTGGGTAAGAAACCCAAAATCCAACAGTTTGTCTAAAATGTGACTGCCTTCAACCAATATTTATGCACACTGCAAATGAGAGTGGAAAATGCCTTCTGAGCTGTTTTGGGTTTGGTTTTTTTTTGTTTGGGTGTTTTTTTGTTGTTGGTGGTGGTGGGGTTTTGGTTTTTGGGGTTTGGTTTGGGTGGTTTTTTTGGTTTTGTGTTTGGTTTTTTTTCCTAGAATACTCAGTTTCCAGCTTCTGAGTAGCAAAAGTAAGTAAGTAGACACAGTAAGAACAGACTAACAGACTTTGTCAAAGTCCCCAGGCATGGAAGGAATTAGGTTGTTCAAAAAAGAGTAAAAAGATAAATATTACTTTAGAGGGCAGAAGAGGATGGATTCAAAATACCAGCCTTCTGCCTTACACACTCACTATTTGATTGCTTGAGCATTTCATTACCATAGTTCCTCCCTGTGTTAAGGTGGAGATAATGCATTTTTCCTAGGACTATTGTAACAGCTAGTGCTTTACCAATTGCTTTGATGTCTTTGAAGGAAAAAAATACTTTATCTGCCTAAATTTACACTGACAGGACATTGTGAATCAGGTACAGGTAGCTTTGACCAGATTCCTGTAGAGTCTTTTATTGTGTGAGGTATGGTTGTTTTATCAAATACAGTTTTCCTTTTTTCATAGCCTTCCAAAGCTCCATGATGTCCCTCAAGATGTGACACTTTTGCTAAGAATTGTTTGTCCTTGCATAACTCCTGTGTGTGCTGAGAAACAGGAATATTTCATGAGATTCTTTGTGCCTGGTAATTTTATCAGTTCTTATCAAGTTGCAGAGAAAGAAATGGCAGTAAATTGGATGTCTTACCTTGAAAAGCTTTCAGAAAGAAAACAAGACATGGTGAATAGATGCCTGGAAGGTAAGGCTTTTTTTTTCTCTTGGGTTACAGGGACACAGACAGGTCAGTATGACAGAGAGTTATATTAGTATTCATGAGCCAGCTTTCCCTTTGCCTTGAGAGCTTGCTGTAATGGCTTGAGAAACATGCTCCACTTTGGTGGCTAACTGGCAGATTGTATCCAGTCAGAGGCTGGGGCAATGCTTACAGGTCCTGAATACCAATCAAGGAGGAGCTGGTGATTGCTGCAATTTGCCAGTGGCTGTGAAGTGCCTGAGATAGACAGCAAAACTTCTCTTTTTCTTTTGTGTGTGTTTATCACAATGCATTGAGAACACTGCATGGCAGCTCAGACAAGTAAGTAATTTCCTCATGCGATCAGGTCATGTGGCCCTAGGCCCTGTGGCAAATACATGAACCCTTCTGATTACAACAAAAATATCCTGGAACCTTAAAATGTTTTGTTTTGTTTTGTTTTGTTTTGTTTTGTTTTCCCAAAAAAATAAATTAAACTTTGTGTTTAAAGAAGGGAAGGGGGGTAGGGCACAGGGGAATCCCTTGGATATAGCCAGTTCTCAAAAACAGTCTATTTGCATAAAAGCTGCATGTTAAATTTGGCAAACATCCAGCTGTGGTTAGATTAAATCCTTTTCCTTATTTGAAAAAAATACTAGGTTAAATGCCTCTATTTCATTATTTTTCCTAGCTCTTTTCAGTACTGTGGGGCAATACTCCAGCTGGCATAAATCAACATCATTAGGCATATGAGTATAACAGCAGCTGATGCCCAAGAGCTTGGTAGGGATGGGATGATTTACATTTAGTCTTACGTTCACGGTTGCTTTTCCCTGGGTTATTTTTGCGGTGTCTATAAGTGAGATCTCTTCCTCAACATCAAAGAAATAAGCGTGTGACATTTAATATGAACAGAATGCTTAACATTTCTGTAGTTCCTTATACTTGAGACACTCACACCAAATTTTATGCTGCCAGAACTTGGCACGTTATGGCTCACGTGCCGTTGCTTACTCTTGCCGAGGCAGCATCCTCGGTCAGTGCTGGCAGTGAGCAGCTACGAAGGCAGCATCGATCTCAACCTGCTTTTTGCGCTGTCTGTGCCCAAATCAAACCTTCCAGCCTGCAGGAAGGCAGATCTTGCTGTTCTTAATTGACATATCAGGAAACAGAGGCCCAGAAGAGCCACCCAGCCTACCTTGATCCTATTAGCAGCCTACCCACAGATATATACCTGACTTCATGAGCTCTATTTTCTGCTGCTTTGCTGATGAAATACATTTAGTGACTAGCACAGCCAAAAAGTAGGCAAGTGCTCCAAACAAGAAGCAGGCACATACACACTAGTGTACATGTACGAACTATGGATTAAGCAACTGCAGTTTTGTCTTGTTTAGATGGAGTACAGTTGGAAATCTCAGCAGAATTAAATGGATACAGGATCTTGTAATCCCTCTGCTGTTGTGTGAGGCATGGAGGGGACTGTATTTTGCAGGCAGATGATTAAAGCTGTTTTGTTAATTATTATTATTATTATCAGGCTGTTCAGCAAGAGCAGTGTGAAGAGCCCTTGTTGCTCCAGGCATGGAGATAGTTACTGAAAGTAGCCTTTATAAGTGAAAAACCACTCTGCCTGCCCCCAGCTACTCTGCAGTGCTTTACCCCGTGTTACAGCTGGGGCTAACACATGGGCAAATGCCACCTAACCCCCAGGGGCTGGCTGTCCCTCTGAGCAAACAGGCGCTAGTCCTTTCTGGGGGTACCCTGTGTCACAGGGACACCTGCTGGAGCTACACCTCAGTCACAGCTGGAGGAAGTCAGCCAGTTGCTCTGGCCCACGATTATGTTTTGAAATACAACCAAGATCTCATTCAAATGCAACCAAGCACTCATTATGTTCTTTCCCCAGTTAATTATACCACTCTGCATCTTTGTTAAATTTCCCAGGCATCAGCACGTATAAGCAGATGATTAAAAATTCTCTTTGGTTTACATGATAACACAATGACTGACCTTGTGCCGTACTACAGCACTTGTCGAAATGCGGCTTCTATGAGAGAGTCTGCTGGCTCCTGCTGTTCCTGTGAAGAGCCCTGGATTAGTCCTTATGGAGGTTTGGAGCTGCACTGTCACCTCTGACCAAAATGTCATCTGACCTGACACTACTGCAAAGCCTTCAGAAAAGGGGCCATGTGGTTTTCTCTGTCCCATGAGCAGAGCAACATATTACTCCTTGAATACTCTTGTGTCTGCAGGCAGCCAGATAAGACTATTAGAGATAACATCCCATCTCCTTCCCTGGTCCCCAGGGTCAAAGAGCCCCTTAGTGAATGGAAGGGTTAGAGCTTGTTCCTCAGGATCAACTCTGACATCAAGCCCAGTGCCTATCATGCAGAGTAGGGGACAGTTCTTTGTGTGATGGGCTTTTATATCCCTGTGCCATGGAGCTGAGAGCAAATAGTTGTTAGTACTGGCTTTAAGAGATTTACTGCTTAAGTATTTAGGAATGGTAAGTCAATCACTTTAAATCACACATGTTGTAAGGAAATTTCATTCTGAATTCTAAAGTGTTGTAATAGTACCCTCAGGAGCAGCGTCATCTGGGATTGCTAAGGACGTAAAGTAAGGGGGTTTTGATCTTGCCCACTAAGCAAACACCTTTAAATCACTCTCCTGCTGCTGTGGTAGTGTATTGGTAATTGTGCAACTGTGAGCAGTAAGGCAAATGAGAAGAGTCATCATGTCTTCAGTTCCTTCAGTTTTCTGATCATCAGACAATTGACATCCCTGCCCATTCAGGTAATTTCTTATGGATCAAAGAGCAGAGATCTGTAAAGTGTTTCGATCTAAGGATCCAAACAATACTTCTGCATTTTTCTGTAGTACATGCATTCTGTAATTTTTTGTAAGTATTCAAATATGCAAATTATCTGAGTATGCAAATACAATGTCTGTTTTTGAGACAGGGGCAGATAATATATCCATCCCATAATCCTGCAACATTTGTAGTTACAACCATAGGTAATACAAGTGCTTCCACTACTCTTTCAAAACTGGCTTTCAAGTGTTTTGAAACTACTAAGGCAGCATTTTCAAAAACAAGCAGGACAATTGCTGTCTGCTGAAGGGGAATTTGGTAAAATTCAGCTTCTGCTCTTCTGTTCCAATATAACTGCAAGGTTGATAGCTGAGAATCATGAGCATCATTTTGTGACAAGAAATGGGCACAGACACATGCTCATTAATGCACATCCATAAAATGGGGGTAAAATCCATCATGTATTAACTATTTTGAGGTCTCTGTTCTACTCCTGTAGTATTCTTCATCCATACTGTAGATCAAGGGTAGAGAAACCCTTTATACCATTGAGTTCTGCCAACACAGCTTCTTTGTGTTCTGGTGATGACTATCAATCATTATAACTTAGATTAGTTCTCAAGTCAGTGCAAAGACAAATTTCTTCATTCTTCCTCCTTGTCACCACTATTGATGAGCACCAGTCAGAAGTTTTGCTTTCTTTGATAATGTCATTCAGTACGTTTGTTTCAAGCTTTTGTGATGCAGCACCTCTCAAGGAAAATGACAGGTGATACAGATTATTGTACAGGCGCTGCATGATGCTGAACTGGAATTCTGGAAACAAATATTTCACACAATATTTCCTCAGTACTCTCAGAATTTATAAATTTATAAATAAAACTCCAGTCTTCCTCTCAGGTAAAACTGGAGCCTGTGATGTACTAATATTTGAGGCTGAAGTAATATAGCTATTTATTACTTACATCTACAGTACAGGAAACTGCCTTTCACATTGTTGCTAAATACAGCAGTGTGTTCAGCAGCTGCACAATCTGAAGTTGTATTTACAAGCAGGTAACCAAGCAGAAGAGCTCAGTGCCATAAGTATCTCACTAGCCATAACCTGAGGTCTGTAACTGGCAAAATTCCAATGTTTTTGTGAATAAGCAGATTCAGGCAGTATAGAGACTGCAGAGCTCATGACTGGCATCAGTTCAATGGTTTGTGGCTCTCCTGGTAGAGCAGCAACATTAACAGTATATGTAGCTATGTGTGCAGTGAATCTAGGGCTTTTCTGTCAGCACTCATGACAGGAATCTCTGGCACCAGTAATTGCACATATCTACACTTTAAACCCCTGTCTGGAACAGCTGCACAGCTTGACCAGTGCTTGCTGTACCCTGACTTATTATTTTCACTTCTGTCTTTACTGAGTCAGTCGACTAGTAATGGCTCTAGCCTCTGTACAGTCAAGTCTAATTCAAGCAGTAACCACTCTCTAATGTGAGGGGTAATTGTTTTTCTCTGTAAACTGACCTCAAATAATTCTGTCCGCCATATTTCCAGACCTACATATGACAATCAGTTCTCATGAAACTACAGTGTAATGTTCTGCTTATTTCCTGTAGTCCCTTTCCCATCTGGCAAAATTTATGGTGTTCCTCTACAGCAGTTGTTTTAAATACACACAAACACTATTATTGCAAGAGTGCAATATATTTGTCATAGGCTTGGGAAAGTGTACATAGTGCGCACTTGCCCTTCTCTCCACTTAGCCTGCACTTTCCTCAGGAATGTTCTTGGCACTAATTGCGAACATACTGCAACCAGACATACCTGGTCAAGCAATAGAAAGGTTAATATTTTCACATTTTAGAGGAGTGCAGTGGGTTTACTGGGGACTGTAGCAAAGTACAGATGGGAAGTGGAGACTGAGAAGTTTGCTCAGGTACAAAAGAGCAACAGAAGTAAAGGCTAGGCAAGAGCCAAGCACAGAAAATGCCATACTTCACCAATCTGCTGGTGAGAAATTTTACTTTAAGCACAGAGAAGCTGAAAACCCATCAAAGTGATCCAAAGCTGGCAGTCCATTTGAACTTCCTATGAGTTGGCTCATCATGGCTTTGGACAGAGAAAGAGCATGGCTGGGAGCAGGAGCAACTCAGTGTCACGCTTGTCCAAGCTACTGGAGGTAAAATTCATTTCTATAGGATGAGCTAGCACTCAGTGGCTGAGTGAGGTCAGCCTTGCAGAGATGGAGCCCCTGAGCCTTCCATCTGCAGAGAAGTGCTTTTACTGACGATACTAGAAAGATGTCCAGATGCTCTTCTTGTTTTGCATTTTTCAGACTGCTGCCAAACCAACTGGGAAGCCATATTGTACAGATGAGGCAAGTCATCTCATGTATAAATTTGTGTGTAATTCGTAGCGCAAGCCTTTATTTTCCAGCAAACTTTCTTTTAAAGGTCAAACCAGAAATTTGGCAAGGTATTTTGTCCCTCTGAGGGACAAAATGCAGCCTCATCTCAGTTACGGCACCCAGTTGCTTATGCAAAGTGCTAAGCTGGATCCTATTGGAGAAGAAATGTTCAGCAAAAAAAAAGAGTTTAAAAGTAATTAGTAATAGGGGAAGTCAAACAGGTAGCTTTAGTACAAGTAGAAAGTAGTGCATAACAATGATTAGCTGGAGAGATAATATATAAGTGGAGAAAAGAACAGTTAATTTATCAAGATAAACAATACGATAGTTAAAATTAAGTGGAATAAAGGAAGACATAATTAAAATCCAATGTTGTTAAATACAAAACCATACTTTGCAGTAGGTAGATATTTATTTTTTAATTGAGCCCAACTGAGCAATTGGTAAAGAGCTCCTAAAGGAACAGTGAAGCATCAATGTAAAGGAATCCTTTAGGACATATTGCCTCCACATATAAACAAAATTGTTTTGTCTCTATTTTACCATCAGCATAGAAAATTGCAGGATGTCTGTGTTTGTGTGCATCTTTGTAACCTTTAACAGGACGCAAACTGAGGATATGAATATGATGCTGGTGCAAGTCAGTAGTAAGGAAGTTTTAGTGCATTCAGTCTTACTGGTATGAAATTCACACCAGTATACAGTATGAGTGATATCGAAAAGGTTTATAAAATAAGATATATAAAAGCAATGAATGCTACTGTGCCACAGGAAGGCAAGCAAAGGAGCTGGGAAATAGAGAGGACATGGAAAATGAAACTAAGTCCTCTCTCCTGGATCACAGTTTTGCTGCTTTTTGTTTTTTTTTTTCTTTTTTAGAATTTTACTGTTAAGTAGAACTAGATTGCTAATAAAATATTGTGTGGGTCAAAATTTTGGTGAAGTAGAAAGCAAGCAAATTTGGACTTTCTTTACCCTTCCTACCCTGATTCTTAGCAAAAGTCCATTTGTGAGTATAAATGTTGTTGGGAAATTTGGAGCCATATTGCAATCTCCAGAGGTGCAATATATATTCGTACAGTTACCTGGGGATCAGTATTATTCTTGTGATTTATAGATGTCTGAGTATATTTTAAGTGATTTTATATTTACAATTTTGGCACAGCTATGTATTACATAGAAGTTTTAAGGACTGCTTTGTTTCCAAACAGTGTGATTAGCAGTGAGTCACAAACAGTAAGGGCAACTAGGAAAAGAAATTAAGACTCTTTGTAGTTTAAGCTGCTATATCATTATTTGTAACTTGCATTGTGTGGGAAGAGATATTTGAAGGTGAGGAAGAATCTGTGATAATTCACTTTCCCTGACAAAGGGCCACATTTTCGGCAGATGTAAACTCGTATATCTCCCTTAGCTTGAAGAGTGTTAAGCTGTTATCTCCCTTCAAGGAAACACGCTGTGATCAATGCAGTAGTGAGGATGAGAGAAGAGCAAAGATGGCTATAGAGATGCATCTGCAGCAGAGAAGTGGGTTGACTAGAAATGCCTTGCTCACAGACCATGCTCTGCACTTGGGGTACTCCAGAGAGAGAAGCAGTCGTAGGGCTGGAAATTCCTTGCCATGTACTAACAGCTACAGGAGTGCTGAGCATGCACTTGCAGCAAAGAGGAGGCACTGGCTCTGCCACCACCCTGTCAAGGAGAAATGTGAGGTCAGAGAACTGCAGTAATGGCAGCAAAAGGTGTTTGTACTAATAGAGAGCTATCTGGTTGGCAGCAGCAAGAACGGCAGTTATTGCAGGGTGTTGCTTGTCTGAGCAAGGCTATGTGCTGGGAAGAAAAAAGATTAAATTTACCAGGGGAGAGAAGCTTTTGCGGGGGACCAGGGGAATGGAGAAGGCATTTAGATCACTGAAGCAATGGCAAAAAGAGAGCCAGCAGTGCCAAAAGCAGAGGAAGCCTTCTTCTGGTCTCCTTTCCTTGTTCCTCTCATGTGGCTTCTTTTGAAGTCCTGCCTCCTTTAAGAAACCAGGCTGTGTAATGGGTAATGCCCCTCTTGGCCAGCTAAGTGTCTGAGAGGAAGGAGGAGGTACTGCTTTGCCATCTGGAACAAAGCATTCTTCAGCAACAGATTTTTACCTTCTCTTTCTGGATCTAGTGAGGCAGATGTTGCTGCCTGCTACTGCTCATTAGGAGACTCCTGGTGCCTGAATGGGTCATACTGTTGCACACCATCATTATGTAACTGGACATCCTTCTTCAGAGGGCTGAAGCCAGCAGTTTTCAGTACTTTAGGATCTTTTAAAAATGGCTAATAAAATAAATATATTTATAAAAAATTAAAAGATGAGAGGAGAAGAAAACATCAAACAAATTATTTGCATCATTATCTAAAGAGGAGACAGGGTAAATGTGAAGTATTTGAGTCCCTTTCTTATTTGTGTAGATGCACACACCAGTGGTACAAGGAAGGACATTGGTCTTGAGTATCTTTGCTTGCATGGTTGTTTCCATGTTTTTAGAGGTTTGGTTACACACTGATGTTTTCAGCAGTTTTCAGATCAAAAAAGAGAGTGAGGTACTTCACCAAAAGAAGGATCAGAATAGTGTGCACTGGATTTGATTAACAAGTTTGCAACCACTTTACTTCTCACTTTTGTCTACAATGGAGTAATGCCATAGTGCAAACATGGCACGCGGTGATGTGACAGGGCTGCTGGTTCCTTTTGTCAATTCATTTAATGACTGATGATTACTGATATTGAATACAAGAATGGAGTTTCTGATAATTTTCTATTTTTAGCCAAATATGCCAATTTGACAGAGTTTGAATAAAACATGTCATGCAGCAACGTCTGGTTCCCTATTCAGGTGTGTATTTGCCCATCTCAAGCATTTTGTGTGAGGTCTCAGCTAGAACAAGAGCTCCAGAAATAAAAATAACTTACTGTTTCAAGGCACATCTACCCCCCAGGACACTTGGGTTGTTAACATTTTTCATTAGAGCCAGAAACACTTTAAATTTAAACATGGTTATTTCCTGTATTCCAACAAGCTTTTTATAACATAGATATTTTGAGACTTATGTTGAATTGACTTAAGGTTTTCAAGTGTTGGTGTAGGAACTATTTTCTATGTAACCTGAGAGCATTTTTGATCTTTTACTCTCAAAATAGGCTGAAAAATATGAGAATTATCACCCCCATTTCAAGGACTAAGAAAGATTACTTGAGTGAAATGAGATGATTTATCCAGGAGTACTCTGCCAGCCACTGGCACAAAGGTGAATGGTAGTTTTATTTTCTATCATACCCTTGATGTTGGGCTGTGATGACAGGCAATAGGATTTCAAATAATTCATTGTAGTCTTACAGATGCCATCCTTCTGTCTGTCTTGAGAATGTGGGGTTGGGTTTCAAATTTGCGAAAAAAAATTGGATACTGACAATTACAAGAAAGTGAGCTGGGTGAGAAAGATGGGTGAAGGGGACCCGTGAGCACCATAGAGAACTTCCAGCAAAGCAGCCAACATCCATGCAAATACCTGATTTTCTATAAAGTGTTCTTCTGTAGGGTGTTTTTGAAATGACCAGGAAATTTAAAAGGGGGAAAATTCATCCACAAATGAGACCAAAGGTCAGAGAATTCTCAGAGGACTATCTGCCATGACAATGTTCATGAAGGAGAAGAGTGCAAATGATTTAGAACAAAAATAAAACTCCCCAGCGTCTGCTTCATCGGATTTTTTAAGTGCCAGCAGCCACACATCGTTTGACTGCAACCACTTTGTAAAGGGAAAAGACAGTAAAAGATTGTGTCCTTCCTAACAGTGTGTCTACTCTGTATCTGGCAGCCTGCCCTAGTAATGCTTCCAAGGCAGAACTTTAATGGGAAACTGAAAACTATCCAGAATTTGGTTTATGTACATTTCTAACATTTAGCATTCAATAAAATATATTGGAGACCATATGCTGCTATAATTTTTTTAATGCTGTGGATCCCACTGAAAAGAAAATAATTTTTCCCTAAGTGACAAACTCTTCCCAAATCCTGTTTCACTGCAGCAGGCGTTGCTGAACTGATTAACATCTATAGCAGGTGACAGGTTCGAGAAGGAATAGTGTTTTCATTATTTAAAAATTAATAATAGAGAGCTTTTCTGCTTTAGATGCTAATCTGTGTCAGCAACAAGGTAAAAGATGTCTTGGAAAGTGCTTTTTCTGTAGACGAAATGTATTGTAAGAAAACATGTTTTCCCATATTGCAAGAGTAAGTGAATAAGAGTGCACTGTAATATTGTTTACATTTATGTATCACCTTTCATTCTGAAAGAGGAACAGCTGATTACAGATTACCCTAGATAGGGGAATCACCACCCACCACAGAAATGCAGTCACCCCCTAGAGAGGGTTGCAGCAGGTGTTTAACAGTGTACAGAGCAATAGTGTGAACAAAAACATGAAACATACTAGGAAATTATATGCAGGCAAGGTTGTTGTGTGCAGGCTAAAACTGAGCCTGCAGTTTGAGTTAAAGAAAAATTGGATCCAGATTGTGCTCACTTTTTCCAGCCTATGACTAAACACGGCCATGGTTAGATGCAGAACTTGGATCTTTTTTTTTTTTTTTTTTAAACTCATGTGCATGGAGTTATTTCACCACTTCTTCCTGTTCACCGCATAGTGTTTCCCCTCACAAAGGAGCAGCAGCCGGCTCTGAAGATGAGAGCACAGCTGAGCCAGATCCTGAAAGTGGAGCGGTGGAGTTCAAGAACTGATCAGGGACCATGTCACTGGAAAGGTGATCCACCTGCTACTCTAATATGTATTTCCTTTCTCTTTCTTTCTTCCCTTTACTTACCATTATATTTCATTCTTAAATGGCTTCTCACCCCATTTCAAGCAGAGATGGCAGAGACTCTTTCTAGCGTTGAGTCCCCTAAATGGGATGTCTAGTCAACTTCCTCAGGTAGGATACACAAAGCCAGGTGAGCCCTCATCTAAAAGATCTGGTCCCTTGAGCATTCATTGTGCTGGGTTGCTTAGGTTAAAATTTTGCAAGCCATGTTTTCTGTTGCTTAAGTCATCAATATGTAGTTTTGCTGCTTCTTCAGTAAGGATAAGGCACAAGATATTTAGAGCAGGGGGTAGATTTCAACTGGAAATAACAGCTGTTTCTTACAATAAAAGGCATCTGAGATATTTTAGAATTATTTATGTAGATGATACCACTTGGCATATTGCTAAGCAATCACATAAAAATTCTACAATTGTAAAATGCCTAGCTAATTGCAAAGACAATTTTATGCTCACACAGGCTCTTGCTGCCTGGGACTAGTAAGGACTAGTCTACCAGGTCAGAGTTGCAGGTGGGCAGCAGGTTTTGGCCATATCCTTCTTTGTTCCCAGCACTGAGGACTGCAGGAACCTGACACAATAACTCACTGCTCCTGTTTTATACCCATAGAGGAGATATTACTATTCTTCCACATGTCGGAACACTAAAAAACAGATGAATGAGCTACATCTCTGAGAACATCTGTTCTGAAAAGGACTGCATTCTAATGGTAATGGTGGGATAAACTTGACATCTTTTTTCTTTTTCTATAATCAATATCCATATCTCCTAAGTTAGTTACCAGTGACAAACCAATTAACGCTGATGTACAAACTTTGGGAATCTTCAAGTGTGCACACACCAAAATTCTTAGCAAAAACCCATGTTGTAAATTACTTTTAAAAAGTCATATAGGGAATCAATGGTACAATCAGGAATAGGCAGAAACCCTGACTCATTTGTTACTCTCCTGGTGTGCTCTTAGCCAATGGATACCTGCAACCTCAATAACCCATTCCCTGTCCTAAATGTTTCGTGCTTCCTTCAGTGAGCTGCATATTTAGGCTCTCAACTCCACTTTAGTACAAATAAAATGTAATCAAATTCAAGCTAATATATACCAGGAAAAAATGAAATTAAAATTACTGCTAGGTACTCAATTTACAGTAATTTATTATGTTACTCTGTGCTTACTCTCTTCCCATATGTGGCCCTTGCTCCAAGAAGTTGAAAGTTTTGTTTATTATTTTCCCATTTTAGCTCTAATAGGAATAAATACATCACCTGAAGGTAAAGAGTTTTCAAATAGTTCAAGATTTTTTTTACTTTTTTTTTTTTTTAATCCAGCTCTGGAAAGGTAGAATGCATGCAGCAAATAGGTAAAAGATGTGTTAAAACTTCCTCCCAAAGTTCTTACCTTTCTTTAACTGCAGTTGGATGTTTCCTCACTTTGGCATAACTCTAACAAATGATCCCTAAAATGTCTGTTCATTCACCCTATTCATATTACTACCTGTGCTGAAAATTACCTTGAGGGAGGGAGAGAGAAGGGGAGAAAGGAGTCACAGCTCTCTTCAGCAGTAGACACGGCATTGGTTGCAGTGTGGCTATAGCTATCACAAGTGACTGATCTAGAGCTAATAAAAGGGCAAAATTCATTCCCCACTCCTTCCCAGGAATTCTGGGCCCAATCAAAATGATAAAATATAAACTCTAAAAAGGAAAGCTTTTAGTTTTTTCATCACAAACTGTGCCAAAATGTGGATGGCAGCTTAATGTCTTACCCAGTGGTAGTGTCTGGGAGACATTTCTGTATCTGATGTAGTGCAACTCATGCTGCACCAACCTGTATTGGGGGTGGTAGGTAGACTGATTTCATTTTGGGAAGGTTACCTGTTAGTTTCAGTTCGGTTTATCATCAGGAGCTTCCATGACTATTATAGAAATGACCCTACTTATAATTCCTTCCATATAGAACTACAGAAATTCTGTCATGCTGCATTTCTCATCTGTTCATATATGTGGGCTTGGTTTGGTTTTGCTTTCTCAATGGCATTGCTGTTGCATCTCACAGACAAAAGTTAATTTTTACACCGACAACACCAAGAAGGCAATTTTTTATTTAATTCAAACTTTGAAATCTGTGTTTGTGGGAACAACAGAAATGAGGATAGTAGTTTGAATGCTTGCTTGAGTCTCTGTAATTACCTTGCAACAAACCACAAGACAAGGAACTAAATTACTGATGCTGGTGTGAAACCAACATTTGTTATTACAGGTTATTACTGATATAATTTTAATTCTTCAAGAACACACTCTCCGATATATTCTGCTCTTCCTCATTAACCCAACAATGAATCTCTTTCCATTTTTATCAAATCAAAGTTCCATTTGGCCAAAATTCCCATTGATGAATTAGAGGACTAAGTTCAGAAAAGAATGAAGATCAGGAAAGTGACAATGAAAAGCACAGGATACATCTTAATATTGATAGTAATTTTTTTATTATTATTAATTATCATTATTCTTGTGATGTTAGGTCATTATAAACTTGCCTGTTTCCTTGCTGTATTAAGAGAGATTCATGGTTTTTTTGTGGGGTGTTTGGCAACTATAATAGCAGATGAATCCACTTTTAGTTACTTGTTTTATCAAATGAAGTGCTCAAGCTAATGCGAGAGGTTATTTTTTACTGGGAAGAAGCATCAAGCAATAATCAGTCTTGTTAGAGTGATAAAACAACAGTTCATCCTTTACAGCTACTATTTTACTGTAACTTATACCTTCTTTTTCTGTGCTATACTTTTAAAGATGTAGGTAAGTGTTAGCTAGGATTATTCAAATGGATGTTTGATAGAAACTTTCATTGCAGGTTGTAAAGCCATCCAGTCAAACTGGCCAGAAGACTTTTAGAATGGTATCAGAAAGGTCAAACGTACCTATCTGGTGTGTGAGAGAGTCCTCACCAAGTGATGACTGGTAACACCAGTAGCAGATTTTGTTTAGGGCTGTGTTATAATGGTAGTTGTCCTAAAAGTAGGCTATTGACAAACCTTTTTGTAAGCAAAAAGTATGAGCTCTTTTAAGAATTTTTTTTTTTTTCTAACTGAGGAAGGTCTGTATGTTTTTGAAAGTTCTCTACTGGTATGGTGGCAGTTCTTCTTTCCTAAACCTCTAAGAAAACACTGATGGTTTTCTGGAAATCTTTTCTACTTCTTAACACATTTCAGTAGTTGCCTCAGTGCCTGTGCACAAGGAAAAAAAAAATGCAAAGCTTTTATTAGGTAAGAAGTTCTTTTCCTTTTCCCAGATGAGCAATCAGTCTGCCTTAAGACATTTCTGTAAGATATAGCAGCCAGACCAACTGTCCGGTGTGTCATCCTGGAATATCACTCTGCTCTAAGGCAGCTCATGAGGAGAGAGAAAATCCTTTGTGAGCTCTTTAAGCAACTGGAGCTCTGAAGTAATGTATTAGATCATGTTAATGGTTGTAAATGCCGTAGGTACAATGAAGAGCATGCAAATACTCTAATTCTCCACAATAAGCAAAGAATGCTTGAAGTGTACCTGAAAATCCAGTAATTCTCTGATTATAACTTCCAGAACACAGACATTGGCAGTGCCCAGGGTCCTTCTTTAAATGAGTTGAATTTCACTGCTACTTGAAAGATTTTACTTCTCCCACTGGTACAGGGGTGATAGAGAGGCCTCCTCAATTTTGCTCAGTGGTAAAATCTTTTCTCTTTTATTGCTTCTGCTGTCATGAGATGTGATTCTGATTGTGCTGCTCTAATGAATATAGAGCCTTTTCAGACACAGAGCAAACCTTTTTCATACAAAGTTCCCTCTCCTTTTCTTACTCGTTGGTCCTGTTTGTACATCATCCCTCTGGATTCTGGGATAGAGCGGAGAGGGCTTTTCTCTGTGTGTGGCTGGGAGATGAATTTCACCTCTTCTACAGAGATGTCAGTGAGAATATTTACAATCCCATCTGCCTACTTCAGTTCCTTTTAACCTCTTGGGAATGCTACCGTGGTGTTTTGCCTATTCTCAATAATTCCTTTGACTCTAGAGGTAAAGTCTCTCATGTGCAGTATGCTTTCTTCTGATCATTTATGTATAAAGTCTTTTGATTTTTTTCTTAAACTTCCTTCCATGTAACTGTTGCTTGGGTACAGTGTAAAATCTTTTATTTTCAAATGAATTTAATGCTCCTGAAAGATACTGGACTGGCAATATACAGAGCAGTAACAAAAAATGTTCTCACAAAATGAGACCATGAACCTGGCATATTTGCAAACTAAATTGCTGTGAAGTAGCTTGAAGTGATTGAGGTCGATAAACCACTGATCATCAGGAACTGGTCTTGAGACATATTCAGTCTTTTGGTCACCCTTGGCCAACGACAAAATAGGTGTTGCTTTTGATTTTGTTTTGTGTTGTTTTAATGAAAAAATGTTAATGTTGGAACATGGGAGATACTTTGAAAGCATACTAATCAGGTCATTGCATAACAGGCCCCAGGTCTATAATAAGAAATGGGGAAAGGTCATTATCTTCTAATGCTGAACAAGGAATCTTGCTGCAAAATATATTTCTCTCTAGTTCACCTGCCACTGATGGCAGACTTGAATAAAAATGCTCCATCTTCTCCATTTAGATTCTCAATGGTTAGTTTTTCTTTACTGGCATTTTTCATTGCACCCAGTGTATGCTGGAAGCCACCACATAAAATGCTAGAATGGTCTACAATTCCACAAAGCAGGGAGAACTACTACCAATTTGCAGAGGATGTGCTTGATGCTTTCCTGGACCATGTACAGATCACCTTTATGCTTGTGTAGCACTTGCCAGAGGTCAACCCCAAGCTGAGGAAGCTTTATCAAGCTCACACCCAGCAAGCAGGAGGTAAAAATGGTAGGAATAGCATACAGATGGGATGAGTGCAATTAGCTATCGCACTCAGAACTGTCTTTTCATCTTAGGTTTCCTGCAGGTGGAAGTTGTTCGCAGCAAAAAAAAAAAAAAATTAACTAAACTTGAGTGTAGCAAATTGTGGGGTTTTTAACTTGTGAAGAAGGTAATGAGAGAAGGATCACGGTTTTCCCTCTTCAACTGCATGGACAGTACTGCAGTGCTAAAGCTGTGGATTGGCTCCAGGGAAATAGGAGAGAACTCACCGTGGGCAGGATCCATCAGTAAACTTTGGCCTAGCATCACTGCACATTTGTAACCTGTAATCAAATACTCAGCAGGGTATTAGATACATTAGCTTTCATGGTGCACCACCTTTCTTAGGCAATATACTATTTCTTAGCTGTGTGACTTTGTCTCCAAGGCAGCTAAAATTGGAGTAATTCTGTAGAGAGGAGTAAATCAAAGAGGGAAAAGAAAAACTCAGGATTTCTCTGGCAGCTTGATGAAATGCATATTAAGACTAAAACTAAACTTAAAAATACCTCACTGCCCCTACTTGGTTCACAGGCACCAGCAAAATGT
>NW_010315116.1:59390-79869 GCF_000700745.2 Antrostomus carolinensis
TCTTTCCCTGTTTCTCTTAGCTTAGGCTTTGCTGACAGTTCATTCATCTCTGGTTGACCAAAATTTTGGTCCTGCTTGTTTTGAATCACAGAAGCACCACTTTCATGCAGACAGTAAAATGATTAGCAATATTTTCATCTCACAACATGAAATTTGTCCTTGCAACAACATTTTTACAGTTAAATTTCACTTTGGTTAATTCTGCAAGTATATTAGTGCTCCAAAATCTTATGTCCATCTGATCAATACCTTATAGAGAACCCTGAGGGATCCTGGTGGAGTTCAAGATGGAATTGGCCTCATTCTTTTACCTGAGTAACTAATAATTCATTTGGTGGTACTTACCCTGTGTTCCCTCTGCCATCAATATAGGAGTCAACATTTCTTTAAGTCAGAAAAATGTGCTGGCTTCAGGCTAGCTTTCCAAATACATGCTGCAATGGTAATAGAGCCCTGTTACTTAGGTCCTGGTTCCAGCAGCACACAGGATTTTTTTCTTGTTCAGTGGGATAGGAGATGAGCAATACCCCTACAAGTCAGTTCTGGAGCAAAATGTGAGCTGACTGCCCCGGCAGATGAGGTGTGGACACGTGCAGAGCATTTGCAGCAGACTGCCAAACTGCAGAACCACATCTCCTCCTGAACTCAATGTTAACTGATTTTGGTAGAGAATATTGCTAATCTGCCACGTTGGATTTTCATTTTTTGCAACACATCTCCAATCTATTTTCCAAGGGAAAAATAAAGGCAATTAAATAAGATTGGTGGGTGGCCCAGTCTATCTTTCCAACCCATACAAGAGATCATAATTCTTTTGTTGTTTATTTTTTTCAAAGAAAAAATGTTTCAAAATAGTTCCTCTGATTTTCAGTGGGAAGCTTAAGATTAGATATGTAAGAAGCATCATACCCAGTACCCAGGTTCTGCCTATTAAGATGAATGTGTCGGTGCATCCCACAGAGAGGTGTAGGAGCTCTTGGGAAGCACTGAGATATAACAGCAAGTTCCTCACTGCCACCACAAGGGGCCAAGCTTGGGACTCCAGAGAGTGTGGTGGCTGGGTGAGCCCTCAGGGACTCCAGGCAGCCAGCACTGACTTAGATTTTATGCCATATGTTTTCTGACATATGGCTTTACACAGATAAGCCCAAGGGTCAGTGAAGTGCAAAAGCTGGCTGTAAGCATTCAGATGCAGCTCAGGACATGCCTGCTTTGGGATCTTCTCAGATGCAAATATGCAGTACATTCATGATTCTGTCAGGCACAGCAACAGTAATGCTCAGTGATACACACTCCCAGATTTTGACTATACCTCCCTTCTGAAAACCTGAGTCTCAAACTATTTGCCAAAGCATCCAGTTTGGTGAAAGTCTGCCAGGCAGGAGGAGGGGGAGAAGGACTGCAATCCTGAGCCTGTCGGTAAGCAGTTACAGTGTGGAGAGAGAACTTTAAAACCCAAGGTGAAAAAACATTGCAGTCCTTTATTACATGACTGATAAAGGAGACAAACATCATCAAACACCCACAGTACATTTATAGGCTTTATTTTAAGTTTTATAAAGTGGATTACAGACACTTGTATTCATTAAGGAGATAAAAACTCTTTCACTGGAACTCAAATGTTTTATTAAAAAAGTTTGAGTTTTATAGGTGGTGAAAGAACCATAACAGAGCAATGAAATGGTCAGAGAAGAAAATATCAGTTATGGAAACTGCTTTAAAAAGAGCAAGAGCATTTATTTTTCTTAAATTCCTATTTAATGGATTAATGTATTATTTAAAAAGATAGATGATATACACGGATGGGGAAAAGCCCTTAGACTAATTCTCACTTGTCTTTCTCTCCTACTTACTCTAATTTGTCTCCCAGTAGCATTTAGAGGCACTGATTGAGACTGAGGTCTCCCTGTGCACTGTGAGGAGGCAGTCCCAGCCTGGAAAAGCATCACTTCAAGTGGAGAAGTGTAAGTGAGGGTGGGGAAAAGGGCAAGTTGTAAACTTGTTGAAAATAAGTCTGGCTTTTGTCAGTCCCTCATCTTGTGCTTCACTTCTGTAGTGAAAAGGGGAAACTGTATTGGAATAAGGAAAATCATACCCTCTGAATGTTATTCTTTCTTTGCTCCACTTCACTTCTAATTTTCATGTTAAAATTGTCTTCAGCCTTCTTCCTGACAGCTATGCATTTAAAATAAAAGCACAGATTCTAAAAGCTCTCTCCAGTAAGGAGGAAAGACTGGGCCAAATCTACCCTGGAATTAAACCAGAGATATGCCTGTTGTTCATCCTGCTGCATTTGCAAAGTAGGTCTCTTTTTGGCGTTTTTTTTTTGCAATTATTCCCAAGGATCTTCTATTGAGGATCACAAACATATGCCAGCTCAATGGTCCTTTAGTTTATTTTTCTCTTCCTGCAAGGTAACCATCCATCCATGGAGTAATTTCTTTAAATGAGGCATTTTAATCCAAATTGCCAGTTAATACCTGCAGGGCCAGTTTCCCTCCTGATCAGCTCTGGAAATTAAGGGAAGCTTTGAATGCTGCTGTGAAGTTTTGCTTGCAGAAATTCTGAAGGACTTTTGAAACACAGAGCAAAATTGGTAAGGCAAACTCTGAAGCAAAAATGATGCAAAACTGTAGGAGGGAAAAAAAGCAAAGGGTCAGATTAACTTTGTGTTCGGGTCTGTCAGGTTGTGTTGATCTAGGTTTGGATTCTGCAGGATACTGTAAGTAAAAACAAGGCTGGAGTCTCACTGCACTGTATTTGTTCCTTAATGTAGAATGACCAGTGTTATGCTCTTTTATGCCTTTTCCTCTTAAACTAACTGGTTCTCTGATTTTTATCTATGGTACAGTAAAACTGAATGATGATTCCAATTCTTCTAATTTGTGTGTTTATATGAAGGCAGCTACTGTAGTTCCCAGTTAAACTTGAAGGGAATTGGGCAAGGATCTGTCAAATTATGTCTGTGCAAGTGTATTTCCTTTGAAAACCTAAGCCAGATGTTCAGACCACCATCTGAACAACCTCCCATATCAGAGCACATGTGGAATTTGAGGGGAAACTTCCCTCTGTGTATTTATGTGGCTTTGACTTATTTGTAAATACTAATGGATCTCAAGTGCACAAAAAAATCCCTTAACTAAGTGTATTACAAAGAAAAATCATACAAGTCTTTTATTGCATCCTCCACTGGAGATGCAACTGAATCAATAGGATCCTCTTCAAAAATTAGAAAGAAAGGCATCTGTTAGAGCCCAGTGTGATGATTCTTCTAAATGGTGGTGGACACAAGCCAAGTTCTAATAAACTAAGTAGCTAAATCCATGTCCTGTTGCTCTGTTGGTTCTCATGTCTCCTGTAATCTGTGAGGAGGAGAGAAAGCTCCTGAACTGTATTGAAAGTATTTTTAAAGTTTTGAGCTTGCAGTCTTACTAAAAAAACCTGTGTCTACATTCCCCCTGCTATTTCCCACTCTTCCATCTGCCAGCAAATGCAGTTGAGTGGTCAGCTAGATTAAGGAATTAATATTGATTAGAATTAAACAAGGAAAACAACACCTGTAATTAAAAAGGCTGTAAGTTACCAACCAATGCTGTACAATTAAAAATGTCAGTAATTGTCATTGTTCTCTAGTCAGTCACTCATGGTTTGTTCCTTTTAGCTTCTTAACAAAAAGGAAACTATAACTACCTATTAATAACCACTGCATAGTCTAAGGTCTTTGCACACCATTAGATAGAGGGGGTTTAAAAATGTTTATATTTTCTTATAAATAAGCACAAACCATGTCACAATGCCCTTCCATTTATTGGGCTCAACCTTTAAGCAATCTGTCCATAATTGCACTAGAAAATGTTCAAAGCAAATTGCCAGGCACCTATCTGGGACAGTAAGTATCCTGAATAAAATATTATTGTTGTGCTCTGAGCACCAATAATAAGCACAGCACTTAGTGTTCTTGCTTTTAAAGTAAAATATAATTGTCTCTGGAATATGTGCATTTGAAAAAAAAAAACGAAAAAAAAACCCCACAAACAAAAAAAACAACTCTGGGTGCTTTAACTGATTATAATTTATTATTATGTTGATTTTATGATTCTATGACTTTGGAATAATGCAATTACATAATGCAACTATGGAAAAGGGATGGGTAAAGGGAGATTGTAATTACAGTCAAAATTGAAAAAAAATTCATATTTTTTTTGTTATCCCAATTAATTTAGCTGTGGTTGTACAAATTCTGCCTTCTAAAATGACATTTTAGCTCAGGATGGTTGAGATGATTGAAGATTTGCTTAGAGTTTTGCACAATACAGAAGTGCTGCTAAATCCATCCAAATTTTCACAGAGATTTCAGCAGGTTCTGACTTTGATTCACTCTTTTCCCCCTCTACAAATATAAATTCAGTTATATTACCTGTGCAGATGACTGAGACTGACCACCGTGAAATGTATGACTCATACAGTCCAAATTAAAATCTACCATCCCTTGTGGGTATCTTATCCATCAACTCTAGCTGATGATGGCTAATAGAGAGCTCTTAATCTTTTCCTTTTAAGCCTTCCTTACTACCTTATTTCACTGTGAAAAATACCAATGTCCTACCTTTTATTTAAACTTTAAAGACGTAATTTTGTATGGGATATTTCTAGAGCTTGCAGGTATTTATTTTCTAAGATCTTTAAGGTATGATCCTGTGTGTGCATGCTAACAACCAAAATGCTCTCTTTCAAGTTCTGTCACTCTCTTTGTATCTTTAATTGCTGCAATACTGTTTTCTTTCTTCTCAACAAATATAATCATCCCCCAAATTGCTGCTGAAAAGTTTTTTGTCCAATCCATCAGCTGACTATGTCATATTCCTCTTTGTATCCTGGTTCCACCTTCCCT
This sequence comes from Antrostomus carolinensis, assembly GCF_000700745.2. Taxonomy (NCBI): domain Eukaryota; kingdom Metazoa; phylum Chordata; class Aves; order Caprimulgiformes; family Caprimulgidae; genus Antrostomus; species Antrostomus carolinensis. The sequence continues at coordinate 64,282 of NW_010315116.1, forward strand.
ACCTTATAATTCATACATGGCTTGAAGAGATCGTCTCTGCACCCTTCCAATGGCTTAGAGTCCAGTTCCTGCTTCAGACTAATCACAATATAGCTCAGTCCACATATTCGATTTCCAAACAAGTATATTGATACCTCCTACCATCAACAGGCCTTGGAAACAATTGCTCATAACCTTCTGCTGATTTATCTCATTTTTTGCCTTCAGGTACCTCTTTCAGTCCAGTGACTCTCTATGTATTGGAAATGGCAAGATCCATTTTCAACTGGGGGCAAGCTACACATTTGCCACCAGAGGAGGCATGTGCACAGGCAGTTCCCATGGTTCGGTTAATGTTCTGGAAATTTCCCCTCCAGCTTTTCTCGCAGTAACTTGTTCATATAGCCACACCATCAAGCTTTCACCTGTCAGCATCACGTTTGCTTTGAGCTAGGCTCATTTCTTTGGTTCTCCCTCAGTTCACACGCTGCAGTGGAATATTTAAACTGAAAGGAGCTTTCTGTGCAGTTAATTATTTCACCCTAATGTTTCTTTTCATTTTTTTATCATGAAACTTTTCTCTCCAAATAAAACCTTAAAAGAAAGGGTACAAAGTAAAACCAAATGCTTTCAATTCCTGAAGCAAGGAGTCTGCAGTGAAGCTTCTGCTTAACAAAATGGAGAATGTTTTATTCTTTCATATATTAAAATTAAGGAAATGCGGGCCTCACTTGCTTAAAGATTGTCTATTAGCATTCACCTGATGGCAAGCAGCCTTAATCCCATACTGTTAATGAGAACAGAAGCTCATTAATAGTAATTCTTTTTAATAGAGACAGGAGCCTGAGTTTGAGCAGCACTGCTCTAAGTTCCCATGTAAATTGTTCATGACTACCAATAACAAAATTTCTTGTACCTCTCCCTACTCCTAAGAGCTTTAATTCCGTACGTAATCACTTATATATCCCAGACAGAGCATTGCAGACAAGAGAAAGAGGTTTCACCACCAGATTTCTGATGTTAGAGAACAGGAAAGAAGCTGTTGGATACAGAGAGTTGAAATGAGTAATTCTTGAACAAGGCAGAAGTGTTACAAGAGACGCAGGAGCTTTGGGGGCCAGTGAGCGTTCTCAGCTTTTGGCCAGTATTGCAGTGGCCTTGAGACAACATGAAGCTTGTTGAATTTCTCTGCTTTGACAGCTGCTGCTTGGCCTTTCATTAACAAATGTGCCAAGCCGACATCGAATTGATTATCTCCCTCTGGCAATTGCTGTGCCCTCCCTTCCTCCGGATGAGTTAGTCATTAACTGCACCTTGTTGCTGTGTAGGCTGGTTGCCAGCACTATCTGAATATTCACGTGTTAAAGACCTAAAGTAATGGACAGGATGCTCTTACACTCCTTTGAAGTCCACAGCTAAAGTTTCCATTCCATTTCAAATGTTATAAAATGTTCTTTGCTGTCATTATAGTCTTCATCTGTTCCACTGGTTTGCATGGCACAAATCACTGCCTTCATTTCATGCAGCTGAGTTGCTTGTGGCTCTTCTGATGAACAACTTCAGGCCACGTGGTCCTATTCTCTATTTAACATTATTCTGTTCTCTTCTACACTATTTCCTGTTACCGCTGTTGTTGGGCCAGGCATTGTTTGTTTGGGTTATGCATATGGGAAAATTGCTTAGTGCTACTCCTTAGACATGGTTAATTTGATTACCAACAGATTTTCTAGGCCTCTTGACATTGCTATATATAGTTCCTTAGTAATAATATTATCAATTATTTAAATTTTAATTAGTTCTTGCATTAATTACATTATCCTTTACTGCAGGGGTAAAGAGATCTCAGTTTCCACAGTTATATGACCATGGTTTGTCCTCAGAGGCCTAAGTTTTATTTAGCATCAAATGGCATCATTGCTCATACGCCTCAAATAGCCATCATCCTATGGATAGGCTCCCGTGGTTACTTGCTGTCTGAGGATATAGCTTCTCTAACAAGTTAGTAAAGATTTACGTCACTTGACTGGCCACCAGTGGACGGGAGCTGACGCACCCCCAAACTCTGTCAAGACAGTTTTGTCCTCCCTATTGCCAGTCTCAACAGAGGTGCTACTGGGATCCCTAGCAGCAAATCTGGTGGATGTTTATGCCATAATGAGCATAGCTGCTCTCTGATTCCTTACATACAGCCCATCCTTTTGCCCAGGTGGCTAGAATGGCTGGGTAGGGTAGGGCTGTGAGAAAGTCCTGGCGAATTATGTGCTTACTTGCTTAGGAAAGATCCTCAGAAAGTTCTTCCCATATATGAAATGACAATCTGAACTCACCATACTGAAGGCAGGAGCTGAATTCTGTTTTAACTTGCCAGATGAGGCAGCTGTCTAATAGAAAACCTGTCTGAGAACGGTTTGTGAGAAGATTGGAAGATTAGCACAACGTCCCAGTAATGACCCTCGTTGGCTCTTCTCTCCTTCATTGTTGCAAATTGCAAACAGTTTAACAGTTGAGATTTGCATCAGTATTCATACTTCTGCTGTGTTATTAGCTATTGCAGTTGCTTTGGGTGACAAAATCTTCTTCTGTGTTTAGCACTCACTGTTACAAGAGGTAGATTAGTACCTTGTCATCTGCAGCAGAAAATACCGTGGCCAAGTGCAATGTATACATTTTCACTAAGTGTACTATTAATGTTCCTGTACCGTATAAAAACCAGGTCTGTTATAGCATGCATGCTGTGGGCAGTTCTTTCTGTGACTGTATCAAGCCAGTGTTTTTTGTTTGGTGGAGTTTTTTTCTGGCAACTACTGTTAGGGGTTTTTGGTAAAAATGAAATGCAATGAATATTTTTATTTCCTTCTTTCTTTCTGCCACCAGGTTCTTCACTAACTCTAACAGTTTTGATACTCACTGTGTTTTCTTCTGTGTGCTGCTTTGCAGTTTGAAAATGGAGTCTGCCTGTAGATAAAGCAGCAGGGAGAATTAATGTTGCTTCATATTTTCTCTGCATGGAGTGCTGAGAATAAAATGTTACCCATAGAGGGCTAAATCCTGCTGGAAGAAAGGATTTTGCCCCTGAAGTCGAAAGAAGCAGAGCAATTCATTCTACCCTGGCTCCTCTCTTGCCTACAATGTACTACTGCACTGTAGCAAGCACCTTTCAGTACTTGAGACAGAGAACAGCTTTTTGGCATAACTGAACTAAGGTGACAAATTAAAAATACTTGCAATTACTGCTACTCTGTTTGTTTGGGAAAAAATATGAAGGGTGGATTTACAGGGAAAACAGTAAAAGAGCTGTAGCTCTTTCTTTCTATGCGTTGTCATTATTTACCTGCCTCACTTCATCCCTGCCCAGCCATGTGGTACAAGCTGCATTTGTGGGCAGCCTCTTGTTAGTGTTACCAATGCATTCCCCACAGGCGACTGATCATGGTGACTCACACAAACTCTACATTCCATCCCTGAGATGCTATGTAGTGGCATGCCTCACCCATGGAGCTGTACATCTCCATTACCCAGCCCCTAACACTATTTATAAGAAAAAAAACCCTAATTCTCTTTTTCTTTAATTTGTGATGATAGTCATAGGGGATCTTTCCTGGAAGCCACAGCCAAATTGTTCTTGCTTCTAAAACACATGCGAATTTTATGGCTGGTTAAAAACAGTGAAACACACAAAAAAAGCATAAACATAAATACAGGGAAAGATGTCAGCAGTAGGACTTTCTTCTGACACAGCGTTCAATAGAAAGGAATGAAATGCATCCAGGATGTATATGTGGGGGGTTTTGCCTATATAGGAACTAAAAACAAACAACAATTGTGATTTTTCAGATAATATCTTTGCACATACTAACAGAATTTTGTACTTTAATTTCACTGGATAAATCTGGTACCTTGGTTTGGTCAGACCCAACCAAAACAGCAACAAAAATTTTAAGGGGTCTGGCTGAAAAAAAATTTGGTTTGGGCAAAATAGCTTTCACTGGAAGTCTAGACTTTCCATGGAAGCCCAGTACAATAAAATAAAATTAAAAAAAAATCAAATCCTGCCTTTCCTCCAAAAGTGATTCCAATAGAATATGTTGAACAAAACCTGTTTCAGCTGCCTGGAGCGATTGATGATCATAATCACAAAGGGAATGAGAACATGAAGGAATAATCATAGCATCACTAAATTGTTTTTGGAGATATTTTTTCTCCTAAAAATCCACATTTCCCGATTCTGCTTCTACTTGAGGTCAATGGCTGAATTCCTACTAATTTGAATGGGAACCACAGCCTACCTGATTTGTGATAAAATATAACCATAATACAATTCTAGTTGTTACTCCCTTTCTTGTGAGCTAGTAATGGATGTTGTTGTGATCCATTACAAGTCCTTTCTTCATATGTTTGGGGGTCGTGACTCACCTAGATTTAAACTGTGCTAAATGCTTCAGAGGGCTTGCAGCACTCTGTCTTAGCCTGCCTGCAGTAAGGCATGTTGTCTTATAACTAATTATGTAGGGTTCATGTTTACATGCAATAAAAACATGCATTTTACAAGCATGGTATTAGATCTTTCATGTGGTCATGGTTTACATTATTTCTGCAGAAATGCATGATACACTGTGATCCACAAAGCACTGTACACATCCATTAAATATTGCATGAACACCAACACCACAGGGAACATAAAATATTGAATCTGAGCAAATGGATACGTCAGAGTAGGGGAATGAAGAGCTTTTTACCTGTAGGTCACCAATTAAAAAAAACAACTCAGATTAGTGTTTAGACCATAGCAGACATAACTTTTCAGGTATTCATTGGCTGAAATGAATTATGTACTCCAGCTTCTGTTGGACAAAGGGTTGTATCACATAAGCCATGGTTGTTTGTGGCACCCATAAAACAGGTCATTGTTTCTATAGAACAGCCAAAGTTTAAAAGACTCAGTGACTATGAACTTTCCAGGCATGTCTAGGATGGAGTCAAAATTTTAAGATCTGAGAATTGCACAGAAGTTTTTATTATCTCTGCAGAAAGAAGCAATGTTCCTTCTCCAGGAAGGCTGGGCTGGCACTCCTTACAGGGAGTATGAGACAGTGATGTGACTGCACAGCCCACCCCCAAACAGTTTTCTGTCTTGACCACCTGATCTTTTCCCAGGACACCACATACCACCGGGGGCTTTCTGATCAGTGCCTTCCACTGTGGAAGTGTTTCTGAACGAGTCTCACTCCTAGTTCTGCTTTGCTCTTCTCCCACCATTTTGCTTTAGGTTTTGTAGCTGTTCCTGCCTGCAAGGGTGTGGTCAATGATATGTTTCTTAAGCTCAAGAGACACAAAGCAGATATTCTTATGACCTTGATTACAGACCCATGAAGAGATGATTTCCATAATGACTGCTCCTTGCTGCTCCCAACTGGACTCATTGTTATTCGTTCCTCATTTGCCTGATCTATTAATTCCTTACTCATCTTTTCAGTACAAAAGCACAAGTCCTTCTCTGACCGATACCATCTCTACTGAATTCATCAGAGGATCTCTTTGATTCTTTGATATGAATATATCCTTATCTCTATCTGCATCTGTCTTCAAGAACACATCCCGTTTATTGCTGTTTTTCTGTGGATGCCATTTGGTAACAAACAAAACATTCTTTCCTCCAAATCTCAACTACAGTAACAAATATAGCTGACGTATATCTGTATTGTAAGTAACTTCATAAAGCCTGTCCTTTAGGCTGCAATGGAAAGATTAGCGTACTGATGTCTAATAGAATAAACTGCTGAATTTTGGAAAGTGATGAAGATCTGTACTAATTGATAACAGGGAAGCTGAAGGCATAGCCAACACTAATAAGTACAGTTGCTTCTCTGAACATCCTACTGTAGCAGAAATGTGTAGGATTTAATGTCCAGAAGACACCAATAGAACTTGTTTCTAAAAACCCCTATGAAATCAGCATTCCTCCTGGGATATAAATAACCATGACGGCTGTTGATCTATGGGCAAGGGAGTGAGGTTGGAAGAAAAATGGTATGAAATGTGAGTAGGAGGAAACTTCTGGCTCCCAACTCCTCCTGTCTCTTGGTGTCTGACAGGCAAAAGCAATGCACAATATCTTGTCTCCCTTAAAGACAGCTGTTCAAACTGTCCTGTTTTTTGCTGGGATAGGATTAATTTTCTTCTTCATAGCTAGAAAGCACTGTGTTTTGGTTTCAGTGAGGATTGTTATGAGAACAGTGTCGATAACTACAAGGACACTGTGCTTGGACAGTTTCCAAGAGAGGACTGGAAGGGGGGAGTGGAGAAGAAAAGTTCAATAGTTAGTAAAACCCAGAATTGGCAGTTGGATAAGCCAATAAGATATTCCATACCATATTACGTCATGTTTAGTATATTAACGGGGGCTGACCGGAAAGGGGGGGATTCTCTCAGGAATCGCTTGGGCTCATTTTTCCGGGATTGCGATTTTGGTTTCAGGGTTCCTTTTAGCTCCTCCAGGATTGTTATCAGAGGGTGGTGAGCAATTGTACTGTGCATCACCCATATATATATAGTTGTTATCATTATTACTGTTATTATTCTTATTATTTTAATTTTATTTTTACTCTCACTATTAAATTGTTCTTATCTCAACCTACAAGTCTCCTCACCTTTACCCCTCCAATTCTCTCCCTGATTCCCTGAGTAGGGGGGAAGAAGGAAGTGGTGGCGGGGAGGCTGTGAGTGGCTGTGTCTTGTTTGGCTGCCAGCTAAGTTAAACTATCACAAAGCTCTTAGTTTTCACTGAAGCCTAGGCTAAGTGTGAGCTGGGACCCTACATCTCTTAGCAGGGCAAAACACTGCCTCTGCTACATGCTTTCAGAGGGAGCAGATTGTTTTGTGAAGTGCCTCAAGGCTTGTAAAGGGGCAAAAGAGAAGAACCCACCTCTGTGAAAATATCAAACCCACATCCCACCCCAGCACCAGGATGTCTTGCGTTTTCTCTGTGCTGATGTGTACGTGGGTGCCTGCTTTAGTGCTGCTTTACACTAACTGGTGAGGCCAGCTGTAGCTAAGTAGGGCATTTATTTTGCTTCCTGCTTTCCAGGAGCTTGTGGGCAAGCTTGGCACCCCTCTCATCTACCTGCTCTGTGTGGTGTAAGCAGCCTGTTCTGGGCACAGAGCTGCAGGGCGGGATTGCTGCAGTGGCCGTTCACCTGGTGCCAGAGGGAGCATGTGTAGCACCTTAGGGCTAAACCTCTGCCTTCTCCTGCCCATCCCATGGCATGGGAGCAGCAGAAAACTCCCTTTTTGCTCTTCAGACTGTAGGGATGGGTTGGTGTTGTCACAGGTGTTGGTGAGAACATAGGAGAACGTGAGAGGTGCAAATGCACTTACGGATCTGAATAAGGTCATTGCATTAACCACTCCTGCACTTTCTGTGTAAATCCACATCTTGCAGACCTAGGGGAAGTAATTGCACATTGAAAAGCCATGAAGGAAAGGAGAAGCTCATCAGAGCTAGGTGACATGCAGATTTTGCCAGCCCAGCAAACTGGGTTTTGTAGGGAACTAAAAATCATCATCAAAACAGCTGGCTTATTTACTCTGCCATGCTCATAAGAGAGGCTACTCCAAGGGATGGCTGTAAAACCGCTTTTTGGAAACTGCAAAACTGCTACACCTGTGGTTTGTGTGTATTTTGTGGCTAAAAGACACATTTGTTTAATGACTGGGGGGAGAGCTGGGAGAGATAACGGCAACACCACATTTGATTTCTCTTCTTTAACTGAGCCTGGGCAGGCAGAAGTGGACACCTCTGCTGTTGATTGTAGAGCAGATACGCAGCGGCACAGAGCATTTTGGCATCTAGTACATCCGCTGCTTGCCTAAATTTACAAGCAAATGAAATTTGTAAGAGCACTACAAGGAATTCTGAGTGGATCCCACTCCTCTGCTGTAAGGTTATTATGCAGTACAAAATTAGGCGGCCTCAGCTAGAATGTCGCCAGCACTCGTGAGCCTAAATATTGCACAGGCTGGAGGAAATTCTCCTGTTATTTTTCAGGTTGTCTGTGGGAGTAAAACATCAACAACAAAAAGGTCATTAAATGTACAACTTGCAGAGCGTATTCTGGCTTGCAAGTGTAGCTTGTCGCTGCAGTACAGAAGCCCGCACTGAACAGAAAGCCTTACCTCAGTACCTGTGCTGGCTGCTGCTCTGTGAACCTGGCAAAGCCACCTGAGCCTCCCAGGCACTGCACTGCAGTGTGTGCAGTGTGTGCTGTGCTGTGCAGTGTGTGCTGTGCTGTGCAGTGTGTGCTGTGCAGTGCTGTGCCATGCAGCACACTCCCCACAGCTCGAGAGGCTGCAGCCATCCTGCAGAAGAGCAGACGCTCACAAAAACCTCCCTGCACAACAGGTTAACGGGAGCTTACAGGTAGCATCTGGCTATAGATGGGGTGGGAAGAAAGTGGGGGTACTTGTTTGGATATCTTAAAATGTGTTGCTGAAGAGAGTTGGCAAAAAAAAGAGTCTGGAGAGATGTGAACAAAGGGAAAGATGTAACTCACTGGGGTTTAGAAAACAGAGAATGGTGGGAATTAATTCATCCCTCCTGCAACAAGCTCTCCTTAAGGTGTGAACTCTGACTGCATAGATTTATCTGCAAGATTGGGAGTAGAAATGACAAGCTTTAGGCAGTAATTCAAATCGGTTATCACATTCTTGCTTCTTCACACCAGTATCTTGGCTTTGTCATCAGCACTGCAGAGCTGCTGGAAGGCAGCAGATGTGCAGGTCCTTACATCAGCTCTCAGTGGAGAAGGAATTAGGCCACATCCTAAAAGGCATTTTAATTGTCTTTGTTTTAATTACAGATACTCACCTGTGCTAAAATGAGGTGGTCAGAGAGCACCCTGGGAAGTCTGGCATTCATCAAGGGGTTTCACCTGCAGCAAAACCTGACTCCCGACAGAAATTTGTACTTGCAGGACTGTCTTGAACAACAGTGAGGCTTTAGCATCTCCTCTGTCTCATGTAATGTGTTTGTCCCAAGAGGCCTCTGAGGATAAGTCCTTCTCAGCATGGAGCTGACACCATTGGTGTCTGTCTTCCCAAAAGGTACAAAATTTCTTCAGTGTTATGGAAAGTGTGAAAGTTAGTATGTAGTAGTGCCTTTTTTTTTTCTTGAAATATATCACTTTTAAAATGGAAAACAACATGCAAACACTTTTTAAAGAAATAAATTATTTTTAATATGTTAAGGAAATTTCTTCTCTCTTTCTTCCACTAGTGGAAACAATTCACTTGGTTATGTCTGAAAGCAGAGATAGTCCCTATTTGCCTCCTATGTTCTAAAAATGTTTTGGAATAAAATTTGCTATTTGTTTTGGTGGAAAAAGAATTTTCCAGCTCCTCCTTTCAGTCATGTTTTCTTTATTTACTACCTTGTATTCTGTGAGTGTTCAAGTTCACTTGAGGCTACCTAAATCTGAGAAATTCATTGTGTATCTGTCTGAATAGTAGATCCTATTTCAGAAAACATCAAGGAATGTTTTCAAACCTTTTCCACATGAAAAATATTTCAATATTTTTCATTGAAACAAAAAGCCAAACTTCATTCAGCCTGAAACACAGTATTTCTTTATATGGTGTGCTTTAATGGTGTTTATTTCAAATGAAATTGACACAAATTTTGAAGAAGTTAGAATCAGAAAATCTGTAGGTTTCATTTTGAAAATATATTTTCATGTGTTCACTGCATTAGCTGTTGGTGTTGAATATATTTTTTCACCAATGAAATGTTCAGAGGTACTATTTTATTAAGCTTTGTAGAGAATGTTTCTTAGTAGGTGGAGCCATAGATCATTAACTCCTTTGGGCAGATATTAATTTCATTTTGCATCTGTATTGAGTTGGTTGTTCCTATTAAAATGAGAAGCAAACTGCTGAAATGTTTTTATCAGCTTCCTTTACATGCTCTAAATTACCTGGAAAGAACTTCCTCATTGAAAACATGTTATTTGACAATACTTTAATCTTTTCTTTAAAAAATTTATTCAGCAATTAACAGTTGTTAAATCCATAATTCTATCTATACACAAAAACAAGGTTTTAAAAATTATTTGGGGATTTTTTTAATTTTTTTTATGACTGCATATATCCCAGAAAAAATTCAGGAATAAAAAAAAGATGGGATTTATTAAACAGCTACCTTTCAATTTTTCTGTTACTTATTTATGGAGATACTGATTAATATTTCTTACAAAACCTCTAACAAAATTATCCTGTTTTGACTATCAGAAAGTATTGAGGTGGAAAATCTGCTCTCAAAAATTTTCAGCTCTACCTTAGGAAAAAAAAAAATAGAGGGAAGGGCTGCTGTAATGCTTCTTTTTCAGAAGCATTACTTTTATCCTGTAGTTGGTCAGTAATAATGTGCCTACAAGTTAAAGGTATGGAAGATATAATGACATATAAAAGCTGAGGTGGGATGATAAGGACAGAAAGATTGATAACCACAGTTGTTGCTGCTTGGAATTGTTGGGCTTAACAGACTTTATTTATTGAACAATGGATGGCAGGCAAATAATAAAAGAGAGTGACACAGTATCCTAACAGTTTCCCTGTACTGGCCAGATAAGCTAGAAAATGCTGGTAATGCGATCTATGGGGTTTTTAATTGACTTTTTGTGATTAAAAAAGCAATTAGAAAAGGGAGCAGAAAATTTTTTTAAGAATAATGACTGTCAGGACTTCAAAGAACTACCATGCTTTTCAACTTTGAAGAAAAGTAACATCTTATAACAAAAAGCAGAAAATTGGGGAATTTAATGCTTGTTCTGGTTTAATGATGTTTTGTGGTCCCTAGACTGTTTTAATAATTCTATCATGCTTACCATTTTGTGTTAGGCTGAGCTATGAATGTTAGTAGTGTTTTAACTCTCCTGGAATGTCAGTCTCTGGCATGTTGTATGTGACCTGAGGACTTGCACTGCGTTTGTGTAAATGGGAAAGCATCTCTTTCTTGGAAGCAAAACCTGTGAGGGTCCACGTGAACAAAGCACATGGCTTGTGTTTTAACACACTTCAGTGAACAAATCTCATTCAACTTGATCTGTTTTTCTAACCTAGTTGAGCAATTATGTATATGAAGTAAAATAGGATGAATGCATATGTTTTTAAATTTCAGCATGTGGAGGTTTTTTTAAAGGCAGGAAAGAATGGGGAATTCCTGATCATCTTCAGGACAGATGGGCCCTGAGAAGCCAGAGACTGCTGATGTGTAAGCTTGCTAGTGGCTAGAATGGGCCCTGTGGTCTCTGAGGAGCCCCTTCACTTGCAAGATAACTGGAAAGGAGCTGTTTGTGTTTATGTCTTTCCCTTTTGAAGGGCAGGAGGAGAAGAGAGGCAAGTTGAGGGCGCAGGTGGCAGGGACAGCTGAGCTCTGATTAGATTAGGCTTTCAGAAGAAACTCTGAAAATTCAGGGTAATTTTAATGTCACATCAGTGTGGCTACACACTATGATGATCTGACAACATAGCACTGAATAAAGAAGACCTATAGACTGTCTTTTTCCAGTATACTTCCATATAAATATCCTCGGACATTAGAGCAAGCTTTTTTTTCTGTTGTTTTTGTCTACCACTTATATAGATGGGCTACAGCACAGTCATTAGAGAGGTACCTATCAGGGAAAAACACACCTCAGGCCCTCTAATAGCTGACTGCTGGAGAAGAGGAGCAGTAGCTATAAGAACAGAAGATGCCTGGAGAAGGAAAAACTGAACATGGGGAGTTCTAGGGGAGAGGGCAAGAAGGTCCTACAGTGCTCTCTGCTGCAGTGGACAGACCCTTCCTCCACAGGTGACAGACTCGTGCCAAAAGGGTGACTTCTTTCAGAGGTACAGGTGCCTTCCTGAGCAGTCAGGATCATGTCATGCTTTGCTTAACTGCAGCTGATTCAAAGAGCAGGGGCTCTTAAAGCTGTGCTTTTGTGTGCAGCCGGAAGGGTTTGTGTCTTGGCAGGGGAGAGCAGGATGGTACCTACCTAAGTATGTCCAAGCTGGTCATTCCGATTACAGAAGCCCCAGGCAAAGGTGGTACAAACAGAGGCTTCTTTTGTGCAATATCATTGGTTAGCATCCACAGTGTGTCTCATAACTGGTAAATAATAACTCTTTATCTCTTTATCCTTGGATGTTTTCAGATACATATATTCTACCTGTACATAATTTATTTTCTGCTTGTAATTGTGAAGATAAACTGGGATTACAATGTGAATCAAGAATGTCATGGATTGTTCTTTCTCATATTCAAAATACAACAGGAAGATATTTTTATTTTTAATCTCTTATGGGTTTGGTAATTTTGAAGTAACATAGATATTCTTTTACACACACACTAGAGAGCTGTTTTTATGTTTTGTTTTAACTTCTGAAACTTGTCAGAAGTCGCCTCCTTTCTTTTTTCCTTTCCAATTCTAAATTCATTTAGTGCCCGTGAAAACTGACAGATAAATAGTGTTGCATATCAGAGCACCACCTGGGCAGCACGTAAGCTTTCTGCATCTTGCATGAGGCTTTTTTCCCACTGTTCTGTCAGAACGAGGTGAATTATTCACAAAGAATCATTTATCTGACAAATTTTCCCTTTTTCCTGTTGGCCCAGAAACTGCACAAGTAATTTTTAAACTCTTGGAAGCTGATATGAGTTATTTTTTTGTTATCCACTGAATAAGATATGTGAATAGCACTTTATCTGAAGATTGTACTTGATAGTCAAAATCTAAGATTTATAGTTTAAATAATATAAGATAATTTAGACTTAAAATGATACACTTATTTGGACATATTAGAATTCATAGTTTGGCTACTACAAATGCATAAGCGTCTGAAGCAGAACTTGAAAAATTAAGAAACAGAATGATGCTGCTTCACCATTTCACTCTGAATTACTGAAAAAAGTTAAATCTGTTTTATTTTTAAAGGCGAACGGCAATGTTTTAAGGGGTTGAGTTTTCACTGGAGTTTTTGCATATTTTGGTTTGTTTGGTTAACATTGCTCAGAAAAGGACTATTCTGTCCATTTTCCATGAGTGCCATTGGTGACTTCACCACAAATCCTTGAGCTGCCCAAGACACTGCATGTTGAAAGCAATGACAGGATTTTTCATTGACAAGGAGGGTTCAGGGAGATCTTCCTCATGCCTCTCCTCAGCAGAATGGTTTATGGCCTCAGACATACAATGCGAGGCCACAGTTCCTTTTGGACTTGTTGCACCCTCCCAAGTCAGGTCAGATAATCTTAAATGGAGTGATTTCCATGAAGATGTGCAGTAACATGACTGTAAGTCACCTTTCCAACTTGGCTGGACATGTGCCGCTAGCACCTATTTAAGGCAGAAGTAGTTTGCAAGTGCTGAACTGAGTGCAACTGTTGTCACCTTTATATTACACTTGATAATTACAAACCTCCTTAAGCTCTTATAACTTTTTTTCTTCAAAGTGCTGTGTGAATAAATAATTAAAATAATTAATCATTAATCCACCTGCTATAAAGAGCAAATGTTCCTTTGAAGTAATAGGGCATTTCCTACTTGCTCTTTCATTACAGGGAAGGAGAAGACTAAATGGGGAGGTGCATAATTAGAAGGACCTTTGCTTGCTTGGCTGAAGGCAAGCTGTAGTGTATAAGATGCTTCAGGGCCTATAAAGACATTTCCTCAGCATTCTCTTGCAAAATAGAGTCATCTGTCATGTTCCTGCAAGGCAGCCAAGTCTAAAATGCTTGGTGAGGGGCATGGCTGCTGGGCCTCTTCCAACAGGCTGAGCAGGGAATTGGAAACCGCACATTAAACAGTTTTCTTAGCCTTGCATTGGTTTCTCAGGTTCTTTTGCTTGATTTGTGCTTCACAGTTCAAGGTTTCCACAGAAGCCTGGGAAAATCTGTAAACCAGCTTGTTGCAGTCTGGACATCTCTTACACTGTATGCAATAAATGAGTGCAAAAGTGAGGATATCTGCATATGGGAAAATGCAAATATACAGTTTCATGTGGCACTAGGCAGAGCTGCACATAGCAAATTCATACATTTTATAAAAGTTTTGCTTTAAATTTCATGTATTTGTCATCTGGGGCCTGATGCATTGTACCTGTCTTTCATGTCCCACTTTTGATTTGGCTGCTAGGCTTTGAGTCTCCTGCCAGCTGGAGTACCATATGTAAAAAAACTTGGTGTCTTCACAGTAAGAGCAAAGTACTCTTACTGGCTTTTGTTATCTACCAGTCATGACTAAAGCAGAACACTTAAGTTTATTGGGTCCAATGTAAGTTTTTTCTGCTCTTTGTCCCTGTATCTGTATCTAAATTCTATGGTTATTTTTGATAGTGTTTCAGTGTTTCTTTTTTTTTGTGTGTGTGTGTGTATACGTACACTTGCAAGTGCACAAACATTAAATTACTCTTTTTCCTTGTGGTGTCAGTATATCAGTGAGGGTGATCTTGGACTAACAAGGGTATGTAAGTAACACATACTACATAAGAGAGGGGGAAGGAGATGAAAATAGCATACCATGGCTGAAGAGATGGTTACCCCAGTTGGTAACCCTGTTGATCTCAATGATGTTACTTACATAGGGAAAGAGGGAAAGAATTTTCATTGCATGCTTACTAGGAGCTATTATAAGCCATGATGCAAAGGGAAGAGGATTTCGGACACCTTGACAGTGTCTAGCGAAGTCCTTAAGCTCTCTAGAGATGCAGTACCCAAATGTGTAATAATCTTTATTAGTTATATGCTTCCATTAATGTTGGGGAGTTTTAATCCTAAAAATGGCTTTAAAAGCCAATTTACACATTTAACAAGAAAAGAGCTGTCAAACTAATGTCAAATAATACTGAGGCAGGAAAAGGAACTTGGTGGTAGCAGAAGGGAGACAGACATCAGCAAGGACTATTTCTGCTCTTCCCTCCTCTTGCTCCTGACACAGGGCACACTTGGGTTGATGCCTGAGAGTTCGTACCGGCTAGGGAAACAATGGTCCAGCCAGCCATGGCCAGTGTGGCCACCAGAGAGAGGCAGCAGTGGGACTCAGGGATTGATGATGTTTATACCAGGCAGCCTAGGAAGTGCTTGTGTTTTTGACAGCCACTTCTACTGAACCAACCAAGCTGATACAGACCCAAATTAACTATTATATCTTTAAATGCAACTATGTCTGGGACAAGGTAGGAAATTACTACCTGATGAGACCAGTACTTTGTAGTGGCCCCAACAAAGAAAAATGCTCTGATCTGAGACAACAAAACATGAAATGTTTGACGAAGACAATGAATAGTTAAATACCCATATTTTCATTTTGCTTGATGCCTCAGAGATCTGACTCCTGAAAATCTTTGCACTGCTCAAATTGATGTGGTGCTCTCTAAATGGCTGATGGCTCCCATTAGAAGATGTCTCAGTTAAACAACTCATGTTGGACAATATGAGTCTCTCTTTACTGCATACAGAAATTAATGGCTGCAACATGCAAAGTTCTGCCTGATCAAGCCTAGCCGTAAAACATGGGGACAGACGACATGTTTGAATTGAAGTGTTGGTCCAGATCATAGAATCATAGAATGGTTTGG